>NW_015505735.1:724322-773007 GCF_001515645.1 Sinocyclocheilus grahami
AAAACTGCAAATGGATCCCAGCCGTGTTGACGAATCATTACAGAGAGTGTAAGGGATTGGCTTCATAACCTTTTTTTTTGTCCTAAAAAAACTCTTATTACTTAGAGCAGTGATTTACTTATATCAAACATTGTGTAGGTGTGGGTTTGATCCAGGTTCTTCAGACTGTATCATGTTTTCACATTGTAATTAAATTAAATAATATAGATTTTGCCCAGTGTGACCCCTCGCACATGCACACCCGTGTTCAAGTGATTCAAAATCATAATTTTGATGTTCAGTTACCTTTAGGGATCACTTGGTGCAGAATGAGGCTCAATGACAAATAAGCTGAAATCCAAAGTAAAGCAATTACAGTTATTAGTAAATAATGACAATTTTTTTCTTTTTGCTGATGCTAAATGAGACAAATAAAAAAAAGAATCAAAATAATTGGTGCCATAATTCCAAGGACTTTGTCTAATTGTTACAAAAGAACAGCCTTAAGATATAATTGAATCAGCATCTCTGTGACCCAGACAACAGCGTAACCTAATTGAAACATAATGACTGATTTGAGATTCTTGACATAGACATGAACTTTATGAAATGCCTTTCAAAGAACTGACTATAAAAACTCGGTACAGCTAATTCAGTTGCCTGTATTTGTTAAGCTAACAGGCTGATGCTGTAAAAACCACATTGATACACAGAATTCAAAATTTTTAATATTTCCATTTCAATTCAAATGCTGTTCTTTTTAACTTTCTATTAATCGGAGAATCCTTAAATGTATTGCGTTTTCCACAATATTTAGCAGCACAACGGTTTATCAACATTGATAAGACATTTTTAATCAGCATATTTGATCATGTGACACTGAAGACTGGATTAATGGCTGCTGAAAATTCAGTTTTGCCATCACCGGAATAAACAACATTTTAAAATACTGGAATAAAGTTATTTAAAAAAGTAATATTAAACATTATTCGTTTTTTTTGATAAATTAAAATGCAGCATTGGTGAGTATAAGAAACATTCAAAAACATTACAAAATCTTACCAACCCCAATCTTTTAAATGAGTGTATTAGGTGAAATGCATTAAATAAGCAGTAACAGCTCTATATGTTCACCTGACATGGTGACCTCAACAAAACCCCAACAAAAGGTCAAGAGGGCAGCAGTCACTATAGCAGCAACAGAAACCTATGCACTAAATAATAAAATAATTACTTTCCCCCTCTTTTAAAGCATGCAATCTATTTGTTCTAACATGGAGAACACAATAACACTCTAGACTACTGGCCATTCATTTTGGGTACCCCCCCCAAAAAAACTCCATAAGGCAAGAGATCAGAAGTACAAGAGACTGAAAGGGGTATGAATGAGTGCTGCTGCCCTCACATGGTGTCTTCTTGAGTGGACTGTAGAGACAAAATAATGTAAAGACCCTGTGGGGGCCATTTGTCTGCTAGTGTTCGATACATCACAGCTCTTTATCCTAATAAAAGACCAAAAAATCTCATCTAGAGGAATTTCATCTGTGTGGACCAACAGCCTGACTTCACAATAAAGATTAGGGATTCATTAACTCGCTCATACATGTGCACACATCACTTACGCATTCTCTCACACAAAACGTGTTTGGTAAAAGTGACACATTAATAAACAAAAATAAAATGAATGAATGAAAATGCTATCCAGTTCAATGTTCAGTATTTGTACTGAAATACAATTTTAGTTTTGATTTATTTTTGTCTGGCCAGTCATCTTCATCTAACTGTAGAATCTATCATCACTGGAAAAATACAGGTTTTCAAACATACATAACTGTTGCAACAGTCAATGGAATTTTTCTTTACTCACGTCCCACACAGTAGTTTAAGATTCAGAATAACAGATAACTGTGGAATGTCTAAAACAAGATTTTCTGGCATGTACCCACATGCATGATGAAAAGGTGCATACACAGGTTGTGAGATCCATGCAACACTTGTACATATGTATCAGAGAGGGAGAGAGAGAGAGAGAGAAAAACAGGTGTCAAACCACTAGCACCACTTGTAATTTTGTTTTGTGTAGTGTCTAAATAAAAGCACCTCAGCCTTAAGATTTATGGCATATTTGGCTGTAACACTTAAACCGTTAAACAAGATTTAATGTTACTAAAGGAGAATGGTAGCAGTATTCAAATAAAAAGAAATGAAATGGAGTTTGCCTGAATACTGTCATCATATTCCATAGGTAATCTGAAACATTTAAGACGGAAATAAAGCATTAATGGAATTTTTAGCTATACAGAATGCGTTTAAAAGCTTTTGTGCATCATTAAGTTGTAAACACTAAAACACTATGTAAACAGAAGGGTTTACAGAAAGACAAACCAAAGGAGGAGGAATGTTTGTTGATCTAAGTTCCCTTTCTTCGAACTGCGTCCTCTAGGGGTCGCTATGGGGAACGCCTCGTCGTGCCCCGTGTCTGAAGCATACATTGATACATTGACGTGTAAATGCGCCCTGTAGTCCGTCCCGAGGGTTGTCTGCTTTGGAAATTGTTGAAACGGGTCTATAGGTTCACTTTTAGGAGCCCTCCCTCATCAGTATCACATGGAGGGCAGCCAGACACGCCTTACAGCATCAAACCAGAGAGAGACCTGGGAGTGCAACACGATCAGCCTGCACAATTACACATTTAATATGGCCAACAACCTCGAAGATGATAGTATAAGTTCTAGAAGATTTAGACGGACAAAATGCAGTTTTGAGGCATGAACTTACAGTAGATATCTGTTTAGTTTATAAGTTGATGTAATTTTTAAATAATTAAAAATAAAATGTGGTATTGATGGGATGTGGTATATTTATCTAATAAAAATAACTAATTTGTGAGCTCATGCACAAAATTGAAAACATTATTTTCTATTAGTGTTATAACTTAATTACAGTAACAAAATGTCTTACAACACTCCCCGTTTCCCCTATAAAACATTTCTGAGAACAAAATTGCTCATAATAAACTACACTTGCTTTTCATTTAAACGGCTCATGAAATTTCACAGAATATTTCAGCCTCCCTTAATAAAATTAAAAGTATGCAGAAGAACCATTCATTTTACAATGGCATGCAGCTGCAGTAATACAAATATTAAAGCTCAAGCTTCAGCCCTGGTTTTATTTACAGACAGTGGGAATGTCAACATTGGGTGCAGGATGGGCCTCCACAGAAAAACAGCCCAATGGCACGTGTCCCGCAGGAAATATCAAATTAAGAGAGCACTGTAGTTTGCGTCCACATGCATGCATCTAAACCAACCATATAGTGAGGTCCCTCTCTCTCTCTCTCTCTCTGTTAATTGCATGTTTGCTGTGTTCCAAGGCATTTTATTTAGAACCTTTGAATGCGTAAATTACAGGCCACTTGCGAATCACAACCAAGTTTGCACAAGCCACCTTGTGTGGTGGCACGATACACTGGCTCTGTGTTTAGCAAAGCAAACAACACCTAGTGTAAGGGTTAATATTAAAATTCATAATACATTCAGTTTTCTTAAGCAGTTTATGAGGGATCAGGTTTGGGTAATTTGGTTTTATGTTTAAGTTAAGCAAAGACCATTCCTGTAGATGCCCTTTTGCTGTGCTGGGCGAAAGTTTGGGCATTGTTATAGGCTAACTTGCGCTATAATAAAAGAAGAGGGGAAAACATTTAAAGAATGAACTGAAGACATGTTTGCATTTCAGAAATACCCAGACCATATTTAGAGGCAGTAGTTTGTGGTGGTAAGAGAAGTGGTATGTTTTGAGCACATTGTTAAATCCATAATTTAAAATGGCATAAACAAAAAAGCTCAAGTCATGATGACTTGGACCGAGAGTGTAAGGGATTGGCTTCATAACCTTTTTTTTGTCCTAAAAAAACTCTTATTACTTAGAGCAGTGATTTACTTATATCAAACCTTGTGTAGGTGTGGGTTTGATCCAGGTTCTTCAGACTGTATCATAATGTTTTCACATTGTAATTAAATTAAATATAGATTTTGCCCAGTGTGACCCCTCGCACATGCACACCCGTGTTCAAGTGATTCAAAATCATAATTTTGATGTTCAGTTACCTTTAGGGATCACTTGGTGCAGAATGAGGCCCAATGACAAATAAGCTGAAATCCAAAGTAAAGCAATTACAGTTATTAGTAAATGACAATTTTTTTCTTTTTGCTGATGCTAAATGAGACAAATAAAAAAAAGAATCAAAATAATTGGTGCCATAATTCCAAGGACTTTGTCTAATTGTTACAAAAGAACAGCCTTAAGATATAATTGAATCAGCATCTCTGTGACCCAGACAACAGCGTAACCTAATTGAAACATAATGACTGATTTGAGATTCTTGACATAGACATGAACTTTATGAAATGCCTTTCAAAGAACTGACTATAAAAACTCGGTACAGCTAATTCAGTTGCCTGTATTTGTTAAGCTAACAGGCTGATGCTGTAAAAACCACATTGATACACAGAATTCAAAATTTTTAATATTTCCATTTCAATTCAAATGCTGTTCTTTTTAACTTTCTATTAATTGGAGAATCCTTAAAAAATGTATTGCGTTTTCCACAATATTTAGCAGCACAACTGTTTATCAACATTGATAAGACATTTTTAATCAGCATATTTGATCATGTGACACTGAAGACTGGATTAATGGCTGCTGAAAATTCAGTTTTGCCATCACCGGAATAAACAACATTTTAAAATACTGGAATAAAGTTATTTAAAAAAGTAATATTAAACATTATTCGTTTTTTTTGATAAATTAAAATGCAGCATTGGTGAGTATAAGAAACATTCAAAAACATTACAAAATCTTACCAACCCCAATCTTTTAAATGAGTGTATTAAGTGAAATGCATTAAATAAGCAGTAACAGCTCTATATGTTCACCTGACATGGTGACCTCAATAAAACCCCAACAAAAGGTCAAGAGGGCAGCAGTCACTATAGCAGCAACAGAAACCTATGCACTAAATAATAAAATAATTACTTTCCCCCTCTTTTAAAGCATGCAATCTATTTGTTTTAACATGGAAAAAACAATAACACTCTAGACTACTGGCCATTCATTTTGGGTACCCCCCCAAAAAAACTCCATAAGGCAAGAGATCAGAAGTACAAGAGACTGAAAGGGGTATGAATGAGTGCTGCTGCCCTCACATGGTGTCTTCTTGAGTGGACTGCGCCCTGTAGAGACAAAATAATGTAAAGACCCTGTGGGGGCCATTTGTCTGCTAGTGTTCGATACATCACAGCTCTTTATCCTAATAAAAGACCAAAAAATCTCATCTAGAGGAATTTCATCTGTGTGGACCAACAGTCTGACTTCACAATAAAGATTAGGGATTCATTAACTCGCTCATACATGTGCACACATCACTTACGCATTCTCTCACACAAAACGTGTTTGGTAAAAGTGACACATTAATAAACAAAAATAAAATGAATGAATGAAAATGCTATCCAGTTCAATGTTCAGTATTTGTACTGAAATACAATTTTAGTTTTGATTTATTTTTGTCTGGCCAGTCATCTTGTTCTCCGACTGCCTTTTTAACTGTAGAATCTATCATCACTGGAAAAATACAGGTTTTCAAACATACATAACTGTTGCAACAGTCAATGGAATTTTTCTTTACTCACGTCCCACACAGTAGTTTAAGATTCAGAATAACAGATAACTGTGGAATGTCTAAAACAAGATTTTCTGGCATGTACCCACATGCATGATGAAAAGGTGCATACACAGGTTGTGAGATCCATGCAACACTTGTACATATGTATCAGAGAGGGAGAGAGAGAGAGAGAGAAAAACAGGTGTCAAACCACTAGCACCACTTGTAATTTTGTTTTGTGTAGTGTCTAAATAAAAGCACCTCAGCCTTAAGATTTATGGCATATTTGGCTGTAACACTTAAACCGTTAAACAAGATTTAATGTTACTAAAGGAGAATGGTAGCAGTATTCAAATAAAAAGAAATGAAATGGAGTTTGCCTGAATACTGTCATCATATTCCATAGGTAATCTGAAACATTTAAGACGGAAATAAAGCATTAATGGAATTTTTAGCTATACAGAATGCGTTTAAAAGCTTTTGTGCATCATTAAGTTGTAAACACTAAAACACTATGTAAACAGAAGGGTTTACAGAAAGACAAACCAAAGGAGGAGGAATGTTTGTTGATCTAACACTCAGTAGTTTCATTGCTAGAAGGCAGTGGATGAGCTGTAACCAGTGGCATATGAATGGAGGCCTGCACAGACACTGAGGAACACCTGAGAATGGAGGAAAGCATGAAAGAGGAGAAAGAAAGTGAAGGAGAAAGTTTTACGTACATTCAATCAAATCTGATCTTTTTGTTGTGTGGCATGAACAAAGCACAAAAACAAAAAGTCATTGTTCTGACACTGTTAATTGTGTTCTTACTGGTCAAAAGCATGTATGGGACTGCAGAAATGTCCTCAGAAGAGTCCTTTTATCTCCTCCGTCACAGGATCAAGGTCAATGTCGTAGAAGCAGGGTCGAGTAGGCAAGCCTGGCATGGTGCTCATCTGAAAGAAATTTACAATTCAGCGTACAAGAAAAATAAACTTTATGATAACCAATAAATATTTTTTGTGTGCAAACAAAACATCAGAGCACACAGTTATTGAGTTAGAAATTGAACTGAAGGTTTGTTGAATTAAGTTTAGTTACTTAAAGGACTATAACTGATACATAGTTAGTTTTCATTCATAAACGAGTCTTTAAATTAGCCTATGTCCTTTTAGATTCACTTAGCTTCAAGATCATATATTCAGTCTTAAATAAGAGCTGGTTTTAAAGATCTTGCTAAATCCTTGCTAAACATCTATTCTATGCAAATCTTGTAACCTTCAAATGACTTCCGTGGCATATAAATCTCAATTACAAACAGAGGCTAATGCTGGAGCCACTAAAACTAGATTTTATCACCTAATGAATGCATTTTTTTAAAGAGACAATTGTGGTCTTTAGTAGCCCCCCAATTTTGTCATCATTTTCAAACTGTTGCGTCTATTACTATAGTGATAAAACATGAAGATGCCTAAATATTTTCATGTTTTAGAATATGAATTTAACATGGAAATGTTAACAGGTCAATATTCACTCAGTTTTAAAAAGTATGCAGATTTAGGACTGATTTATTGATTGAGGAAAACTTAAAGGTCATAATTTTAATTCCCTAACAACAAAATCTATAGCCAGTGGTCAAACCAATTGATTATATAAAAGAAAAATTAATAACCTTAAAAATACCACAGATTAAAATCAAGTGACTGGCATACATGTGAGACCCAGGCAAAAGAAACGTATTATCTTAATTAAATGATCATTTAACAAAAAAAACCCCAAAAAACAGACCAAGACAGAAAAAGAGAGAGGAAAAAGTACATCATTTATCCAGCAATTTCACCTTGCCCAGATCATCACGGCAAGCAGAGTTTTAAATATTTTAAAGATTCCTCTTATGCATGACATCCCAGGAGCGGTTTAATGGCCTATTAGAATAAATTAGCATCCTTGTAGAAAGATAAGGTGAATCAGTTGACTAATGCGAGCAAAATCTGATCAGTTTTTAAAATTGTACATATTTTTTTATAATAACGAAAGAAAAAGTTCTAAAAGAAAAATAAGTTGGCAAACTGACAAAAGGTATAGTCCAGAACATGACATCACCAGTGGCTCAACTAATAGATCCATATTACCCAAAGAATCTAAAACAGACCAGGTTTGGTACTTAAGTCCAAATGATTCAAATTTTGGGCATATTCAGCAGCTGTACAAATTTCTTACCAATTATTTGCACTTTCTTCCAATTTGCTTAAGTACCCTTATGGCACAGTGTCGAAATTACATTGCAGTTTCAATGCAATATGCCAAACTGTTGTTAAAAGCATGAGAGACTGAACCCAGATTGGTCAGGTTGAAGCTCTGACTCTCCCCTATCTCGGAGACAGATTTCTTCAGAACAAGACAAATTCTGAAGATTATGGCAACAATACATGTGGTGTCAATGCACCTATGGTGCTTGACCCCTAAAAAGTAAACCTAATGCAACACTGTCTCAGCAAATTCCCTTAAAAGGTCATCCGCTTGGCTGTGTGGTGTTGAGATGTCTTCTGTGTTAAAAAAAAAAAATTATAAAAAAAAACATACAAGGGATTCAGTTATTGATACAAATCTACACTCCTGAAGTGAACGTTCAGCAGTTTTTTTCCTTTCGGTTAAAGAGTTCACTTTGTGCCGTCAAATGAGCATTGCCATGCAAATAAACTGAAAATCTAGTTGCTATTCTAAATTAAGCTAAGAAATTCCCACAATTATTTCCATACACAATACTCCATTATGTAGTCAATGTTCAAGAACAAATGGCAACATAATTCATTTGAGAACATCAAATGGGCCATGTTTTCCTTACTGCAGACCATTGTGTCCGTTTATACCAGGGCTGTCCAAACTCGGTCCTGGAGGGCCAGTGTCCTGCAGAGTTTAGCTCCAACCCTAATTAAACACACCTGAACCAGTTAATCAAGCTCTTACTAGGCATAGAAACTTCCAGTCAGGTGTGTTGAGGCAAGTTGGAGCTAACCTCTGCAGGACACCGGCCCTCCAGGACTGAGTTTGGACAGCCCTGGTTTATACATTCTACTGAACATGCTCTTTGCACCAGTCTGCTATTGACATGTGTTCATGTCAGCGTGGTGGTCAGGTTGCCAAAACACCACAAGCCTTCCAGCAGTATCATCAGGAATCCATTGTGCGGCTTACAGCAGACACGGATTTGGGCAATACATTTCCTGAGCTGAATGGAAGCTAAGATCCATTGTTCTCTGGCTGACCCCTCCCTCACATATCTGGTGCATGACATCAGTTACTTCCTCCTGTAACCCCCCATGACTGCTTTGTCCCTCGGGTCTACCTTTGAAAGTAACAGGCAACACCTGTCTTGTAGCCTGAGCTGCAGAGTTATGTACAGAAATGACTGGAATAGATACTGACTTGCCTGTATAATGATTACATGCCATTTAAAATGCAAGTTGACTATGACTGAGCGACAGAAAACACGTGTTCATAAAATAATGCAATCTTTTTAGTAACTGTAAAAATTGACTAAAATCACTGTTTTAAACTAGACTGGATAAATATTTGCTAATAAATTTGAGCTTTTCCATCATATAAAAATTACAAGTAATACTTTAGTATTGGGACCAATTCTCACTATTAACTAGTTGCTTATTAGCATGCCTATTGTTAACATATTGGCTGTTTATTAGTACTTATAAAGCACATATTCTGCATGACCATATTCTACATCCCAAATCCTACCTAATACCTAAACTTATCAACTACCTTACTAACTATTAATAAGCAGCAAATTAGGAGTTGGAGGCAAAATCGTAGTTAATGGTTTGTTAATAGCGAGAATTGGACCTTAAAATAAAGTGACCAAATTACATTGTACATATTTCACAAATCACAATTACTGTTTTTGTTGTACCTTTGATCAAAGAAATCCTAGAGGCTTCTTTAAGAGGCTTATTTCAAAAACAATTTAAAAATCTTACTGACATTTGAACAGTAGTTTAAAAAAAATTATTATCAAAATTATTAATTAATCTCATTCCAGACTTTCTTGCATGGTAAATGATGTCGCAAAACTGCTCTTTTTCTCTTTACATACAACAGGATGATATTTATTTTATTGCTTAACCTTTTTTAAAGGGGCCAAGGAATACATTTTCAGAACTTTATATTTGATTGATATTTTGAAAAAACAAATTGCAATAGGTTTTAATTGTAGAGTAACCTTTCCATTACATAGAATACACAAGTCTTTAGTCTGTGCAAGACATGAACTGCAGTGGAAAATTGTACACCGTGTACACTGGACAAAGTTGAAACCATCTAAGCACTTTCAGCATATAGATCCTGCTTGTGACCACTGTAGATTTATTCCAGCCACTCATGCACATGTGTTTCGGTCCTGTACAAAACTTTGGGGCTTTTGGTCCACTGTTTTTGAGACTGTCTCTGGTTTACGTAAATCGATCTCCCCTTGCCCACTGATAGCCATTTTTGGAATTACTCCCATATCATACAATCTTACAAAGATACAATCTGATTTTATATCTTTTATCATGCTCTTAGCCAAATGACTAATATTGCTGAAGTGGAAGGATCAGAGGCCTCCAACTCCAACACAATGGGTTCGTGATATCCTCTTTTTCCTAAAGTTGGAGAAAATCTAACATTTTATAAGAGACTCATCTAACCAGTTTAATAAAGCTTGGGGCCCTTTCAAGCAATATGTCAGGGAACATGTCTCATTGTCGGACGTAGACGGAATCTTAGTTCTATCTTTTTTTTTCTTTCCTCAGATAAATTATATTGTATCATGATGATTGTGCATTTTCACTGTTTTCCTAAGCCACACTTTTATTTATTTATTATTTTATTCTAATTTTATTGATTTATTTTTACTGATTTATTTGTTTAAACTATTTTATTTGTTATTGTTGTTATTATTGTTATCCATTGTATTAAGTTGATCTTGTCTTTTGTTCTGATTTGTTTTCTTTGTAATATTGTACTAAAACTCAAATAATTTTTTTTCATATATATATATATATATATATATATATATATATATATATATATATATATATATATATATACACTTGTTTTTTCTATTTATAAATATTTATAAAAATTAAATAATGCACATACTGCAATATATATATATATATATATATATATATATATAAATACATTTTAAAAACTTTCCATTTCATGACCTCTTTAATGCAATGGCAACGTCTGTCAGTTTATATGCACCTTAAGATTTAAGCACTGACTCATTAACATCTGACTGTACTACAATTAGGGGTGGCACGACACCATTTTTTCAGAACCGATCCCAATCCGATACCAAAAGTTCTGAGTATCGGACAATATCGATACCGATCCGATCCAGCACAGTTTTTTTTTTTTTTCTATACCTCAGTGTGTGTTGACCTGATCGTCACTCTTTTGTGTATTACACACAATCTACTAAATACAGACAACTTCATTATAAAGAAAAATAACAAATTAAAAAATATATAATCATAATCTATGAGAAAAATACTATTATAAACTAGGTTAGTGGATAATTCAGCAGCAAAAGTTACTCTACAAAAATTATGAGTTCACAATTTTATAAAATATAACATTTAGAGAAAAAAACATTATTTTGTGGGGGGAAAATAAATAAATAAATAGGTGTAATCTGGTAAAATGTTACACATTGCTCTTTGTATTGTAATATAGCCTACATTCAAGAAAAACAAGTAAATATAATTCTATATAATATTCAATAAGTTAAATCAATTTATTTTACATTTATAGCACAGTAATGAGGCAGCAACATATGATAGATAAGACAGAACAAGAAAGGCTATTAATAACAATCTTTCATTGCACAAAAGTATTATAACATGAAAGGCTCAAATACAGAGCGGCACAAATCGCTTATGCACATCCCGTGTTCCTGTGATCGGTCTCGTCTGACCGATACCCCGATCCAGCAGAAAGTAGCAGTATCGGAGCGATACCTATACTGAATATCGGATCGGCGCACCCCTAATTACAATCAAGCAAGCGAAAGTACTAAACAAGGGTAGATTTGAGGAAAGAAAACCAGAAGAGCAGATAGAGATGAAGAGATTACACTGAAGTTCAAAGCATTGGCAGTAAATTCTGAGACGGGTTGAAGTGAGAGGTCATGAGCACTGGCCGTATGTCCCACAGCAGTCCCATGGAGATGAAAGGGGACAGAGCGGTGGTCAGACCGGAGGGGCTGGGTCACAGGCACCCATCTCCCAGCATGCCGCACAACGGACACCTCACCCCAACCCTGACCCCACACTGCAGCCAGTGAAGCCTCACCCAGCCAACAAAACACACTGGCTCAATCAAACTGCGGAACGAAATCCAGTTGGTCAGGATACTCAAACAAAGCAATATGTTGATAGCACCACACAATATGATCAAATCAAAATGATCACATTTAACCTTTTTTTTAACCAGTCAAACCAATGGATTTTAAACTTTGACATTCATCACCATGCATGTTTATCAATGTTTTTAATTTATAGCTTTAAAATGTACAAACAGAACGGGAGAATATAGAGTATTTCATATATCTCCTATGCTGGAAGTCTGATTGGAATGGTGGTTCCTAAGGTGAACCAGCTGGGTTTAGGAAGAAAGTAGAGAAAACATTGAGAAAAATCCAGGGACGGAGTATCTTAATGAAAACCAAAAATATGTGCACACACATAGAAAAGCATGGGTCATTCAAAAGTAAAAAAAAAAAACACAGATGCTCTAAGCGCCGTTTTCACAGGGCTTAATCGAACTGTCTCACAGGTTTCATCATGAATCCAAACTGAGAATCCAATAGACTTCTCATTAAATGTAAACTAACTTGACCAAACATTTTCAGGAATTCAGACAGAGAGATATATCTGCCTTAGGCCAGGCAATATTGGCTTTTAGAGAGCAAAAACATGAAGGCAGAGGAATTTGGCATTTGAGTGCTGTTTTTAAAAGCCCTAACAAGGTCACAGATCACAGGTTCAACCGTAATCCTGGATCCTATTAGTAACTGAAACATTCACCTACCAACAAAGGAAGTAATAAAAGAAAGTAATATGAAGAGGTAGTGGATGGCATCAAATAGGTGAAAGCCATCAAATATATCAGGAAGGAAAGTGTGGACATATAGATAGAAAGGAAAAGAATGGAATACGATGAGCTTCCATCAGATTTTGAGGATAATCACTTACAGTTCCAACTAAAGGGTAGATAAACCCTGCCCCGATGCTGGCACGGATGTCTCTGATTGGCAGGATAAAACCAGTGGGAACACCTTTTTTCTCAGGCATATGAGAGAGAGAGACAGGTGGGTCTTGGCCATGCAGATGGGAAGAGCACCAAAACCCTGAGAGATTTACAGACACAGTTAATATCCACAAGCAGTGTTTGAAATGAACTTTTTCACTCACCAGCCAATTTGGCTACTAAATTTTTTAGTTACCGGCCATTCATAATTTCTACTAGCCAAAAAAATTAAACAAATAAACAATGAAAAAAAGGCCGGAGGTAAGCCAACAGCTTGAGGCTGTCCACACTGGATGCAACAAAGTGACCATTCCAAATCATTTGTACTTTGTCAAACAGTAGGCCTACATCATAAATAGAACGAGGCATCAGTTTACTGTCGGGGATTTGTCGTGCTGTGCTGCGCCACATCCAGTGTAGGCCACATCACCGATAATAATGAGTTCTATAGTATTTTGTCGCATCTAGTGTAGACACGGTGCGAGTCTTCAGGCATTTTTTTATTTTTCGTTATTGCTTCAAAGCAAAGGAAACCAGTGCGCCCGCCACGCCCTTATTTGTTGCGTAGTGACGGGTACAGGGCTGGACTGGGGTTCAAATTCGGCCCTGGACAAATCCAGCCTATCTGGCACTCAAGTTCCCCTGTGAATGTTTTGCTGTGCTATAGGGCCTTCAATTGGAGTCAGTAAATAAATAAATAAATGAGGACAAAAACAAATAATGATATATTACTGAATTCACAGCAAATGCAACAAACTAATAGCCTACTGCATTTTTGTCACATAGAAATGCACTTGACAGTATAAGCATTGATTTTGTGCTAGAACATAGGAAATTTACTGCTAATAAATGCGGTCATCCTTTCCTCACCCTCATGTCTTTCCAAACCTGTATGACTTACTTTCTTCTGTAAAACACAAAATATATTTTGTAGAATGTTACAAAACCAATTTGGTTACCCTTGATTTCTACTGTAAGGACAAACATTTCTTGAATTTCTCAAAATATCTTCTTTTATGTTCCACAGAAGAAAGAAATGAATACAGGTTTGGAATGACATGATGCTGAGTAGCCTAAATGAAGACAGTTTTAATTTTTTGGGTGAACTATCCCTTTAAGAACTTTATAATATTTGGATGGAAAACACCTCATTTATAAGTGTCTCTACATTACAGAGACACTGATTTTTATCTTTAATCAGGCTCTTACTGAATTAACATTTTACTTAAATTAAAATGAATTAGAATGAAACGTTTAAAGAGAAATAAGCTATTAAAGTTTGTTTACATGCATTTGACCTTGTCGTGGCTGTTTTCAGGCAGAACCTTTAATGCTGTCATATCACACAACTGTATAACACAAGTCTGTCATTTCTGAATGGATCGAGCGATTTGTGCTGTTTATCTCTTATAAATCGTGGCGGACGCGCAGCGCTGTGCAGGAGACTGATCCCGCTCTGCTTTAACGCGCGGCTGGCACCGCTTCACACTTTTTGAGTACTTGCTTTTTGCAGTTTCGCGTGGGCTGTAATTTAAAAACAGCGCCTAATATAAGGTCTCCCTCGCTTCGTCGATCGGCCCACCGGGAATGTCCCGGTGCTCCCGATGGCTAGTAGCTACATCGCTGGGTATGTTCAAGTAAGCTAGATATGCACAGATCCTGCGCAATTAGGCTTATTTAATATATCACGATGAGTCTCGAGTTCAGTATTTACACTAAATCTGCGCAGATTTGGCTTACATGAACTTTCTCAAGAAATTAATTGACGAAAATAAACAATTTACGAAAAGTAACCTGCCAAATTGGCTAGTGATTTGACAGCGTTACCCTCCACAGCTGATTTTTACCCGCATTTGGCAGGTTTGCGGGTGTTAATTTCAAACCCTGTCCACAAGAGACATGCACATCATTTGCTCTGGGTAGTGTTGGGTCGTTCTTGAACGATTCGTTCATTTTGAACGAATCTTTAATGTGACTCGGGAGGAACGAGTCGTCTCGGGGAGTGATTCGTTCAGTCGCGCATGCGCAACATCCTATAGGTCCTGTACTGGAATTAGTCAAGTAGTTCAGCTGTTTCGAGTCTTCGGGTTTTTCCGAGTCATTCGTTCATCACGTGACAGCCCCATACCCTTAACCAATGCAGTCTGAGCCGGAAAGAGAATTGATTAGTTCTTTTTTTTTTTCGAAGATATAACATTCACAGGGGATACAGTCATAGCAATAAAATACACACACCCAGAATACAAAACAATAAATACATGAAGAATAATAAAAACAAAAATTACACCTTTGTCAAACCAGTTTTTAATAAAGACAGATTTTTTTTCCACGTAGCACATTCTGATTAAGAATTGATTTGTTCATCTCTCGAGTCTTTCGAATCGTTCGTTCTTTTGTCACGTGATGTGACAGCGTTGGATAGAAAAATTAATTCATTTACAAGCTTCCTTATGGGTGCATAGTTATTATTATTATCATCATTATTATAATTATTATTTACTCTTACAGTTACATGATGCGTTTCTGGTCTCAAATTGTAGCGTTTTACTTCTTACAGTTTTTTAAATGTGTGAATTTCTGTCATGATGCTTCTTTTCCATAACACTGAATGTTGTAACAAAGGTAATAAAGAGTTGGTTATTATTATTAAGTCTCTTTCCGGCTCAGACTGCATTGGTTAAAGCGTATGGGGCTGTCACGTGATGAACGAGTGACTCGAAAAACCCGAAGACTCGAGTTGAACTAATTAATTCTCTTTCCGGCTCAGACTGCATTGGTTAAGTTTATGGGGCTGTCACGTGATGAACGAACGATTCGACTTGTCAGATAAGAGGTGAGGTGAGCTAATCATAGACTGAAGACCCAGGTAAACAATTAATTAATCTTTTCTGTTTCTTATAGCAGTTTTGTATTGTTTGTAGTGTGATCAACGTTTGCGTTAGTAGACGTGTTAGGGAAGTAACACGTAACATTTGAATTGTATTTTGCTAAAATGAACGAAATTAACGAAATGCCTAAAAAAAAGATTTGTTCATTTTGCTGAACGAGACTCGAAGGTCCGAGTCTGTAAAATGATCCGAACTTCCTATCACTAGCTCTGGGCTCTTGACATCCGTTAGCTGTTATGTTGTGAGATGCACTGCTTCACAGAATTTAGCCCAAACCCATTGGGTAGAAGATGGTGAAAACGTAAAAATGGTGAACAAATACAAGCATTAAATTCTTTGACATTGTAAATGTCATTAGAGTTGGCAGATTTCCATGAATCAGTTCAAAATCACCAGTTTCAACGAATCCACTCAAAACTATCTTCTTGTATATACAGATGTAGCGAATTTAGCTCACAACAGGAAATATGAATAATTAACCATAACTAGTTATGATTAATTATTAATATTTTAGATCCGCTGTAGATATTTAGCTGACCACTCAGGGTCAACTGTCTTGTCAATTCTAAGAACGTTAATTTCCTGGTTAAGGGAAATAACTTTCTTACTGTACAATTCTATAAGCTTGTAACGTAAATCTGCATGATTATTGACTCCGGTTATGAGTAAACAATGAACACGTCAAGTGTGATACAAGTAAGGTTTTATTAACTACATAAACACTTAAACTAGTCTAACATACTACATAAACACATAAACTGGTCTAACATCCTACATACACACATAAACTGGTCTAACAGACACACATACAGTTGATAGTATTTTTTTATGTTATATTGGTGCATGTAAATTAAAATAAGTGATAAATAATGGATATTAAAAGGTTGAAAATATTGATATAACCTTTAAGATTAAAATTTTAAAAAGCTCAAATATAAAAATTGTACATGTTCAGTGGCAATGTACAGCCCTTCTCACCTGTTGATTGTAGTGGTCTATCTTATCTTGAGCCTCAGGTGAAAGCTCAATATCATCAGCACCATAAACCTTCCGTGCAATAGTCCGAATTTTCTCTACAATAGAATCCTGTAAAAAAAAAACACACAGGGCTTAATTAACAGGTCAAGAGAGTAAAAGATGTATGGAAAAAAGGGAAAAAAAATCATATTCAAGCTATTTTACTTTTTTTAGCAATAAAACTTAGCTTCCGCCTATCTGGTGGTCATAAAATCCCCCCTCTGTGTAGATGCTTGGGATAGAAAGTGTCCAAACCTCTAATAGGATAACAGAGGCCAGCCAAGAGCAGAGATTACCACACCTTTCATAGCATCACTTAATCAAAGTCACAACCGCTAAACTCACTAAGGTTAACTCAAACCAGCTGATGGCCTTACAGCCCCCCCCCCCACCTCCACCTGAAATATACACACTGGGAGCAACACTTAGCTCATCGTACAAGAAACGATAATGTTTAAACCATCCATCAGAGTCACTTTGCTCTATCTTAGTGGGGATTCGGGTTTTATCAAAGCTCAATGTTTGCTTTAATGTTTGTAGTATTTTTTTCACAAATAATTGTGTCTGGCCTCACCTGCAGATTGTACAGGAACTGGAAATGGTTCTTCTGAGATGCAACTTTTTTCACAGCATGTGCAAGCTCCACAGAGCCCTGCCCACCTCTGGACCAATGATGACACTGCACAGCAGCTGAAGCCCCAGAAGCCTCTGCGGTGCGACACACCATGTCGATCTCTGCTTGAGTGTCAGTCCTTCACAGAAAGAGAAATGTCATTGGTTCTGACAAGGCAAATCCAAATATCACAGGGCAAACACAACACTTTGGCTAAATATGGTCATTAATCAAAAAGTGGGTAAAAATAAACCTTCCAGACATACTGGAAAGACACCCTTACAAATAAGCTCAATTTGGACCCCATCTGTTGCCTTTTTGATCACACACTCTCTCACACACTCTTGGTACTCTGGTTTACGTCAACCATGGCTATTTTTAAATGGTTTAAAGAGTCATAACTTTCAAACATCATGTTTTGGGAAGAAAATGCATGTTGCAGAATGAGTTTTTCAGATAGACCAATTCTTACTTGAAGACATTCAGAGCAACAACCACAGGAACTCCAAAGAGATGAGCGATCTGAATCTGCTTCTTTAGGTTACTGCAGCCGTCTGCAACCAGCTGCTAATTCTGATAGAAAAATGTAAACATGGATATTTAATTAATTAAAAAGAAAAAAAAAGTCTCTACATTTCACTCTTGAATCTAATTAAGATTTAATTAATTAAGATTTTAAATAAGAACATTTTAGAGAAATTAACAAGACAAAAAGTGGAAAGCAATAATATCTAATTTTTAAAAAAGTTAGATCTGAATGGCTAATCAGCGTCTCCATTAAAAGGACGAGTCGGTTTGTCTTGGAGAACGTCATCCCACCAGCTGAGCTTTCCAGAGGAAACTTCCTGCTCTTTTTTCCAACTAAATTGTCGCTCATGGAGCAGAACCAGTCTCAGAATAGCGATCCAAAGCTCAGGAGACATGCTTTGGTGCTTTCTGTTTCTCATTACAGAACCGCACAATTAGCTTAAGCACTTGAGTTATTTTCTCAGCTGGGATTGCTTTAGAGAGACTGATGAAAAGCAGGTACGGTATTTCTTAGACAGCAACTCCCATTACGCCTCTGTGTCTTTAGCTTCAACAACACAGATTGTATTTACCCTGTTAATTGAATAACACAAACCACATTAGGGAGGAAGAGGGGAACTGGAGGGGGTGGAAAAGATGTGTTCTGGGCCTTTGCCGGAGTAAGGTGGGGCAGACACTCATTCATTTACTCCCCTACCTCCTTCCAACCCTCTTTATTTTCATCCTTTCTTTGGGGAGCAACATCGCCACTTATTGTTGGAGTAGGATAGTACATAAGTAACCACAGGAACTCCAAAGAGATGAGCGATCTGAATCTGCTTCTTTAGGTTACTGCAGCCGTCTGCAACCAGCTGCTAATTCTGATAGAAAAATGTAAACATGGATATTTAATTAATTAAAAAGAAAAAAAAAGTCTCTACATTTCACTCTTGAATCTAATTAAGATTTAATTAATTAAGATTTTAAATAAGAACATTTTAGAGAAATTAACAAGACAAAAAGTGGAAAGCAATAATATCTAATTTTTAAAAAAGTTAGATCTGAATGGCTAATCAGCGTCTCCATTAAAAGGACGAGTCGGTTTGTCTTGGAGAACGTCATCCCACCAGCTGAGCTTTCCAGAGGAAACTTCCTGCTCTTTTTTCCAACTAAATTGTCGCTCATGGAGCAGAACCAGTCTCAGAATAGCGATCCAAAGCTCAGGAGACATGCTTTGGTGCTTTCTGTTTCTCATTACAGAACCGCACAATTAGCTTAAGCACTTGAGTTATTTTCTCAGCTGGGATTGCTTTAGAGAGACTGATGAAAAGCAGGTACGGTATTTCTTAGACAGCAACTCCCATTACGCCTCTGTGTCTTTAGCTTCAACAACACAGATTGTATTTACCCTGTTAATTGAATAACACAAACCACATTAGGGAGGAAGAGGGGAACTGGAGGGGGTGGAAAAGATGTGTTCTGGGCCTTTGCCGGAGTAAGGTGGGGCAGACACTCATTCATTTACTCCCCTACCTCCTTCCAACCCTCTTTATTTTCATCCTTTCTTTGGGGAGCAACATCGCCACTTATTGTTGGAGTA
Organism: Sinocyclocheilus grahami; assembly: GCF_001515645.1. Classification (NCBI taxonomy): domain Eukaryota; kingdom Metazoa; phylum Chordata; class Actinopteri; order Cypriniformes; family Cyprinidae; genus Sinocyclocheilus; species Sinocyclocheilus grahami. The sequence goes on from NW_015505735.1 coordinate 743,882, forward strand.
GGATAGTACATAAGTAAAAAAAAAAGTGTTCAAAACATCTTGCTCTAAAAATTAAATCACTAAATCATACAGTCTACAAATATGGTCATTTGAAGCAAGACACTGCTTATTTCATTGATATATTCTTTAGGCAGTGGTACACCAGCTGTAACCTTAAAAATGTACAGTATATTCAGAAAGTTGTAAATACACAAAATGTACTTTAATGCATATAAAGAGATGTGTGAATATGCACACAGCAGCACACACACACTTACATTTGGTCCACCTCCATGCATCTTCAGAGCCCGAACAGTGGCTACCAGCACCACAACATCAGATCTGAGCCCAGACGTCCGACACTTAATGTTGAAGAACTTCTCCATGCCAATGTCAGCACCAAAGCCAGCCTCCGTCACTGAGCAGGGAAGGAGAAGGAAATTAAACAATAAATTGAGAGCTTTTGCAAATAAGAACTTGATATTAAACTGCTCTACTGTGCAATATACTTATGTAAACAAACATTCTGTATCATTACCTTATTATTATTGCACAGAGCCGGATAAGAGCACATGCTTTCTCACAAGTACGAATAAAAGCAACCTACAGTTACACAATAATCAAATTGTCCCCACATTCCAGGGTGAGTTATTCACATTCATTCAATTAGGATATAATCACAACCATTTTAAGAGTGAGCATGTAAGTGCTCCATATGTGTTACTGCTGTCATAAATGAGTGATGAATGGAACATTTCACTGTTCAAGTGCCATGACAGTGGTGTACAAAACAGGACCATCACAAACGGTTTTGTTAAAATATTTTCAACTGTTTTCCTTTCTCCTGCAAGTTTGATTTGTTTTGTGAATGAGAGATATCCACTGTTTGTGTTTGAACTAGTCAGTATTAATGTGTATATGTGCCATTGAACAGTAAGCATGTGGAGTATTTCCACGTATCCATTTTTCCCAGAACCCTGTGAGCTTTCTGTGCTACTTCCCAGGGATTTGGAGCAGGAGGCTCTACATGTTTTTGTGAGTGTGTGTGTGTGTGTGGTGGTCTGGCATTTGGTTTTGAACGGAGGTAATCTCCTGAAGGTAAGCCTTTTGTTCCGTCTCACACGCATCAGGTCTTGGTCACTAACAGTTAACTTTATGTACTTCAATTACCATAAGACGGAAAGATCCGCAAGCATTTAAACAGAATTTAAGAAATCTCATGCTTTCGTATTGATAGCATGTCAAGGGTGTCAACAGTGCTGCTCTGGAAGACAAAGGAGACTGATTAAGTTTAGGAAGGAAGCGAGAAAGGAGAGAAGGTATGTTTAAGACAGAAGGAAGGAATGATTAGTAAAGAAAGAAGGAAGGAATGTTTTGGAGGGAAGGAAGACATGCATGTACAGGAAGGAAGGTAGGTATGTTTAGGAAGGCAAGAAGGAAGCCATGAAGGAAGACATGCAGGAAGAAAGGAAGGCAGGACTGAATAGAGAGGAAAGAGGAAAGGAAGGATGGAATGTTTAGGAGAAAGGAAGGCAGGACTGCAAAGGAAGGAAAGAAGAAAGGAAGGAAGGAATATTTAGGAAGGAAGGAAGGAAAGGAAAGGAGGAAGGCAAGTAATAAGGAAGGAGTGCCTAGAAAGGAAAAAAGGGAGGGAAGAAAGAAATTAATATTTAGGAAGGAAAGGAAGCAAGGAAGGTAGGTTTAGAAAGGAAGGAAGGAGGTGCAAAGCACTTAAAACACAAAATTCATCCTATAAATCTGAATGGACTGTTTCCTACTGTATAATACTGACAACTGTTCAACACTTAGTAACTAAGAAATCATTTTGTGTATAGAGTCAAAGAAGAAACACATATTAAAGCATAACACAAGCCTGCTGTTACAGTTATCTGTAGTCATTTCACTTATGCATGTGTGTGAAACAGGCCGACAGCCATGGAATCAGAGTGTTATCCTGGAGGCAGTACTCATGACCTTGGGACTACCAGGTGCTGTAATAAACTGATCCACCCATATATGAGACTCCCTCAACACGAGTGTACATCACCAGGTCTCGTGTCACCCACACACCAGCCAGGTACAGATTTACAAAGGGAGTGTGAGGTGGGGAGTATGTTATTGCCCTTCAGGAACTTTCAGAGAACTATCAGACCATCTATCAGTCTGAGGCTTGTGTGCAGTGATTTTTGTTTGAGTAGACGAAATGTTACCATGCTGCTCTGGTTTTCCTGAGTACTGTGGTGGTTCTCCTGTGAAGCGGATCTGTTGTGTATAATCAGCTGATAGGCAGCATCCTCCCTCTCACCCACAGCAAAAACACTACATGCCACACATACCTTGGCATCAGGTAACGCAAACACATGTCCCCCTCCTTCACTGATATTTTGCAAAAGTCAAACACTCCAAACATTCCTGCTGTTTGTTGAGGTTGATGCTCCAAGTCTAATATGGACTTCTTTGAATTCAAGAACAAGACCGAGCTGCTTGTCTTTCCCAATGCGGTAAAACAAACAATTCAATTTTGACTGTGCTCCACAGGGGCCTCTAAGTAAAGTTTCTAGGGCTGTACAATTTGAGGGGTTAAAAAACCTAATTGTCATTTAAAAAAGAAATTACAATTGCAATAAGATATATATAATAATTATGCTTATTAGTAAAACATTAAAATTAGGAACACTACTGTTTTAATGTGAAATATTTAAAACAGTAGTGTTTATCGGCACTGAGTTGTATACACATCTCAGCTCAAGACACTGAGCTACTTGTGTATAAAAACTCAGTGCCGCGCTTCACTCAAAAATATGCATCACACTTATTTAATTAAATTGCAGCCTTTGCAATTTGATAATCTCACTAAGCCATATTGTGATTTCGGTTTTATTTAGATTAATCATGCAGCTCTTTTAGAAGAATTTACTATTTACACACTGGCAGAAACTCGTAACAAAAGTAACTGAAATTCTAGAAGCAGTAACTCAGCCACTAGGTAGGCAGTGTTTTCATTGAACTTACACATTTCAGCTTGTCCTTAAATGAGGCGGTGAAGCTTACACTGTTCTTAGAGTGGACCACAGGGCCTCCGCCATTCCCAGCATTCTTTTAGTGTCTGGGGCATGTTGCTGAGCAGGGGAGGGATAGAGAATAAAAAGGATAGAGAGGAGCAAAGGAATGAGTGAGAAATGGAGAGAGGAAGTGATAAAGTGAAGGAGAGATAACAAGTGTGTGTGTGTGTTTTGCAAGGCACGTATGTTCAGGTGTGCTGACACTCAGAGGATTAGATGGGTTCAGCATTAAAAACAAATAAACAAAAAAAAACATCTGGGTTAAGATAAAAAATTTGGTGTTGAGATAAATTATATATCCTTGTAGAATATTCTTCCCCTTGGATTCCAAAGTCGTCATCATAACTATGTAAAGATGGTCAATTAATGCATTTTAAGTGGTCACATGTTACATAACCAAAGCTATAAATGGTTAAAGGGGTCATATGATGCGATTAAAATTTTTCCTTTCTCTTTGGAGTGTTACAAGCTCTTAGTGCATAAAGAAGATCTGCAAAGTTGCAAAGACTAAAGTCTCAAATCCAAAGAGATATTTTTTTATAAAAGTTAAGAGTCAACCACGCCTACCTAAAACGGCTCGTTCTAACACACCCCCACATGTCTACGTCACTATGTGGGAAGATTTGCACAACACCGCCCAAATGTTCACGCAAAGAAAGGCGTAACTTTGATTCTCGCTGTAGTATTGTTGCCACCGCCGCCATGTCTTGGAGACGCTGTGTGTTTCGTTGTGAAAGCGAAACTACTTTGTTTGGCCTTCCAAAAGAGGACACAACTAGAAATCAGTCGTTAAGTTGTATTTACAACACTGTTCCAGAACAGTTCAACCCAAATATCCTCCATAAAATGCACTGCACACATCTGAATGAGGACTGTTTCCTGGGAGAGAAAAGCCTACAATGCCGGTGTCGGTTTCTATAAAGTGGGGCAATTCCAACTTTGCAAGGACAGTCTGGCGCTTCATGACTCACAGCCTGTAAGTTTTTATATTTAAAGAATTTGCCACTGACAATTCAAAACGCGAGTTTTGAGCAGTGTAGAGTAGCGCTTGTTGTTTGTCATTTCACCGATCACAAATGCAGACATGGTTTTATGTTTACACAGCGCGATACGCAACGCAACACTTAAAAAGACAGTATAAGTCATTATAATCAGTAATTATGTCCCCACTGGATGCAACAAATACCTCGTTTATAATGGGTTTTAATGTTTTTGTCTCATCGCTCCAGGACACAGCATCACATTATGGTAAGGGGCGTAACATTTCCGTCACACGCTTGAGGTATTCGTCCAATCATAACGCACTGGTTAGCTGGCCAATCAGAGCACACCTCGCTTTTCAGACCGATGAGCTTTGTAAAAATCGACGCGTTTCAGAAAGGCTGGACATAGAGGAGAAACAATAATGTACAGTATGTGGAAAATAATGTTTTTTTTTTTAACCTTAAACCGCATAAACACACTGCATTACACCAAATACACAAAATAAATGTTCTTTTTAGCAACATCATTTGACCCCTTTAAATTAAACCAGTCTTTTCCCTCTCCAGAGTTTAGCATAATAGCAATTCATACCACTAGGCAATTAGCCACTTAGTCATACCACTTAAGAGTATTTTCTAGACTTAAAGGCTAATCATTTTATGTTATACTAATGCAAGTTGCTACATGGGAGTCAAAACTGAACACCATTTAAACGTTTGTGTCAGTTTTTTAAAGAAATTCTTGATTTTAAGGAAGAGGGAAAAAATAAATAAATAACACTTTCCTATAAAAACGTATTACGGTTTTCACAAAAATATTAAGCAGAACAACTGTTTTCAACACTGATGATAATAATAAGAAATGTTTCTTGAGCACCAAATCAGCATATCAGAATGATTTCTGTAGGATCATGTGACACTGAAGACTGAAGTAATGGCTGCTGAAAATTCAGCTTTCATCGCATTAAATTACACACAATACTACTGCAGTTTTGATCAAATATCAAACATAAGACTGTTCAAAACTTGTTTTAACTTACCCCCAACATAGCCTTTGTCTCTGGTCAATGAATGCGTGTGACTATAAAAAGCAGATGCAGTGGTGTGCGATTGAATGTGTTTTTGTGTGTGTATATATTGTTTGTGTATGCACTCACCAACATAGCCCTCTTCTCCAACTAGTTTAAGAGCCAACTTGTCTGCCAAGACAGAGGAGTTTCCATGGGCGATGTTAGCGAAAGGTCCAGCATGCACAAACACTGGAGTGCCCTGACACGACAAAGACAAACAATTTCAGTGCAAACCATTCGGGTCACACTTGCATTTCAAAATATCACACATTAGCAGGTGTGCCTCAAGATTACCTGAAAATGACTGTAGAAATTTTGAATTAAGAGCTGGTGACAAATAATACAAGATGTAGGGTTTAAGTGGTCAATCTCCATGCTTGAGTATTTTGCGTAAAACATGTGGTTGAGATTTTATATGTCAGCACCATTGTATATTCAACAACAATAAATATTAAATGGGTCTGGAATGTCTGTTTCATCATCATAAGCCAGAAATCAATTAAAGCTCTGTGGAAAATATGAGGTTTGAACTGATGACCCTGAGGTCCTCTGTAACTTCCCAAACACTGAAAAGTGACACGAGCAGCTTAAGGGAGAGGAAGGAGAGTGCAGGAAAATGGAAAAGGGAGTACAAACAAAACAAAGAACAGAGTGATGGTGAAGTCATTTAAACTCAGGAAAAGGATGCAAAACTTGATAAAAAATGGAAAGAGACCACCTTCCTTTATTTATCTAAACTTTTATCACTGCATCCCAGCATCCTATTTTCACTGCCTCTGCAGGTGCTGATATATACTAAACATTACAAAATATTCTACATTAACACATCACCTTTAAGACTCAAAAGGCCAAGTGAAAATGAGTCAAGTGAGGTAAGTGAACCAAACTCATTTTGAGACATGACCTTATTAGCTACACAAGCCTGCCAGAGGTGTATCGAGTGCGTCATTTAATAAAACAGATTAGTTTGTGTTTTGGTATTTAGTTTGTAAGAGTCTACATTTTCTACTATCACTATGTTTTTATTTTATGCTGTTGGACAAAAGAGTAGTAAGTTATGCATTTAGTTGAGGTTTTGAACTACAGGCCTTTAAGAACCCTCATATAAATGTGATGAAATGTGATAAACATTAACTGTACACTGATTTTAACAATGTGCAGCTCATTATAACCTAAATATGTTTCACAGGTTTAAAAACAACTCGGACCAAATCAATCAGTACTGAAGGTCAATAAATCAATTTACAGCATCAAATTTGCTCACAAAGTGGACATATCTGGCAGCCTGTCAACAAGTCAATATGAACGCACGAGTGATGGTCTTTATATGTGACTGTAAATGGAAAGAGAGTGCATGGTTTTCCAGTGAACTGTCAACTGGAAAAGTTTTACAGAAATTTAAAAAAACTATAATATCAAAAAATGGAATAGGAAAGATTGGAGCCCTTTGCCCTGTGAGTGTGGAAAAGAGAAGAGATTTGACATGCCAATGCAAGGAAAAGTTAGAAAACAGGAAAAAACAAGTGAGCACAGTAGACAGGAACAGGGTGGTTATGCTTATATAATAGGCACAATGATCATCTTATTTTGATGTTTGTACTGACTATCTAGTTATTGACTCTATATGACTTCACTTTTTTTCCCTGAAGAGCATCTAAAATCATACACACACTGGAGACATATTTTCTCCTAACACTCTTGACAAATCTCACATCTTTAGTCTATATCAAACAGCCTTGGATCCATCTGTGAACACATGCACGTGACGTCCTCTTGTTGAGACATTCACACACTTCCTCTCTCACTCCTTCACACACATACTCGCATACATCCCAATCCCAGCAGGGACATTATAGCACCATGCAAACAGAATATTCCCACAACCCTTTGCTGCCTGGTTCGTTCTGATACAATTCCTCCTCACAAGAGAAACAGGAAACCAGGCAGGAAAGGTTTCACAAAGCAATTCTGTGGTCCTCTCAACAAACATGCAACTTCTATGCATCTCACACGCATCAAACATCAATCACTAGTCATTAGTATGTTTTAAAGTCATAAAGATGAAAGGCATTCCAACAATCAGGCTTTTCACCACTGTCAATTTCTCATTTCCAGTTTTCTCGTGGTGTTCAGGGTGTGAAAGTAAAAGACAGAGACACACTCCCACAGAGCCAAAACCAAAACCAGATGTGCATGTGTTACTGTATGAGTGTGTGTTTTCGGTGTCATGCCTCGAATATCCTATCACTTCACCAACGCTGAGAGTATCAAGTTTGGGAGTTTCCATCAAGATATGTGTGCATGTGTGGGAGACAGAATAAGAAAAATAGCACACAAGCGAACGACTGTGTAAAAGATACTGAGTGTTTGGGGTACAGGAACAGGGAAGAGGTCTCCCCTCCAGTGTCTGCATCAGTGTGGGTTTGATAGCATCTTTCATGAGGACTGCCAAAGCCCCGGTTACACCCTGAGAAAACCAAAGAGCAAAGAAATGTCAAAATATATTGTTCATAGCAGTTGTTGAATGTTTCTCTGGTAGGGCTGTGACAAATCATGAAATTTTGGCTGGTGACTTGTGATTAATGACTAAATATCCTGTTTTATTCATATTGCTTACAGTGTAAATTTAATACAAATACACATTTAATTTAACTTAGAATTATATATTGCATAGGGTTAGAATTATGTGAATGAAAACACTATGTTCACAATATTTTAAATATTTCACAGTCAATTCACAATATTATAATTATACTTAAACATTTCATTTTGTAATCATTGTTTATATACACATAGTAAGATTTCTTTAAATGTTTTTTAAATAAGTCTCTTACGCTCACACTTTGATCAAAAATACAGTAAAAACAGTAATATTATTAAATATTACCATTTAAAATAACTGTTTATTATAACATTTCAAAATGCAATTTATTCCTTTGATGGCAAAGCAGATTTTTTTTTGCAGTGATTGTTCCAAATTTGAGCTGAAAATAGTGTTTCTTAATTTATTTTTGGAAACGATGCATTTTTTTTAGGATTCTCTGATGAATAGAAATTTCAAAAGAACAGCATTAATTTCTGTGACTTTTGATCAATTTATAGGTAGTTAACCATGCTCTCTCTCTCTCTCACACACACCAAGTCATCTGCAGTGATCGACTGGCCATTTCTGCTGCTGCCCACAACCATAAGTCCCAGCCTGGCCCGCATATCAGCCAGTCCATCTGTCAGAGCAAGGATAGCCATGATCTCACTGGCCACCGCAATATCAAACTGGGTCTGTAAGAACGAGAGGGGAAGATCACATATTGACCAGCACACAAACACATCACAGTGATGATTTAGGTGATTTATATCAAAATAAATCGTCATGATATAGAGAGTGGAGAGATCTGTCAGAGACCTATGCACGCAACATCTGCCAAGTCTGGTTCTTTATCACATACAGTAAACTGCTCCCACATGTGCCAAGACAACCCCAGCTGGAGTAAAACCAAGCTGTCCTGGTTTAACTCTCAGCTAATAAATACTCCCCCAATAAAACAGCTAGGAGTGGTGTCCAGATGCCCTATCAGGAGAGATGGGCCACGTAATACACACCACTTGTGTCATTATTACTATCCATTTAACTACATTTACAGCACTCTAAATGTTGAGATGATCTACCCTTAGTCAATGATTGCAAAGCCTGAAGTAACATGCTTAAGTGTTTTTTTTTATTTCAAACACACACTCTCACTGTCTTTTTAAAATGCACATACTGTATATTATACTGTATGTTGCTCAAGAACAAAGTACTAGGCTGTAGTGGACATTTCAGTGGTTTTGGTACAGTGGGAGGGAGACGAACATAAGCACATGAATGACCAGCTCAAAGGGTTTGCTACAGTATGTGCGCAGTAACGCCTTTTTTGAAACATTTGCTTTTACTTGGACTGTTTCCCATTAAGGTGCACACTGTTATCTGCCTGATTTGTTTTAAAAGTCATCATTTCTGACAGCCGCTGATATACTGCAAGACTTAACAGATTCCAGCTAAGGGAAATAGACAGAAAAGTGAGAGAGGGAATAGAGAAAGAGAGATATATAATCATTGAGGAAAAGTGACAAAACTTCTACACTTACATTTGACTGTAGGTTAATTGAATCAGAAATATGAAGCACATACCTGGTGAGCATGGCTTTTTTCAGTGTTGGCCTGACCAACAGTAATCTTACGCAGAAATCGGTCATTGGTATCAACAACTATTTGAAATGGAAAAGCATATGTTAAGAGTGAAACCAGAATGAAGCTTTTACCTTAGGACAGTTCACCCAAAAATAAATTGTGTGCTCATTTACTCATTCTCATGTCATTCCAAACCTGTATGACTTTCTATCTTCCATTAAAACACATAAGGAGAAATTAAGGATGTACTTGTCACTCATTTCCATACATTTACAATAAATAAGAAAAGCTTTCAAGCTATAAAACGAAATACAGTAAAATACCCATAAAAGTAGTCAACATGATTGGTGCACTATATTCCAAGTTGCTTGAAGCACTATGATTTGTGTCACAATACACTGATCATCTTCAATGTACGGAGGAGAGTGACACTTAAAAATAAGAAGGACTGCGACCAAGTTATCAATTTATCTATTCAAACATAAAAGGGAAATAAATAACTTGAAATTGAAAAATTAAGAGACATGATTCAACACTTAAGTTTTCCATTTATTTTGTTTTGAAATATACTTAAGAGTAAAATAGTAAATTAATAAATAATTTTTAGAAGCACATTTAAAAATTGCCAGTTGTTTTTCTTTGGCCATTTGCCAATTCCTTTTTTGTCCATTTGTCAACTGCTTTTCTTTTTTCTTTTTGTCAATCAAATTCTAAAAAAAGTTATTGGACAGTTCACTTATTGGGGAACTTCTGTCTTTATTTTAAGTGTTACTCTCAGTCCTCCATGCAAATTAACTTTTAACTATTGCATCCACATCGAGTTGGTAAGCTGATTAGTATGATTCGTGAACAAATCATCCAGACCTGTTTTATGAATAAGATCAACAGAGCAACTGAACAATTTTGACACAATAATGACAATTCTCACATCTGGGCGAATTTTTTCTTTAACCTCACTTATAATGATAGAAACGTAAAGCATTTCAAACCTATTGCAATTGATTGCTTTTTTTATAAAAGCAACATTTTTTTCATGAAGTTGCAATTAGATCACATTGGTTGGCTTGTTCTATCTGCTCAAGCGTAGCAGCGCTGTGTTTGAAGACAACTACTGGAGAGAATCACGTCAGGAGGGAACTCAGCTGGACAGATTTTGCGGTCACTGCTGAGGAGATGTATGAGGCAATCTAATGAATCCCAAAAACCAATGACCTAAAGAGACCCAGAGGGATGGACGCCAAGCGAAACCATAACCTTGCAATAAGCATGCAATCCTCTAAGACTTTTTGTATTTTTTTTCTTGCAGCCAAGCTGAATGTAGGAGGGTGCAGTATGAGACACAAACACAACTACCTAAGGGCCAAGAAGTTGCAGGGGAAAGAATTCAAACCCTCTGGTATTTTCTCATGGACAAGCAGAACAATTATTATAAGTCTCATTTTAAACATGTCACAGGCAACAAAAATTACAACAATGGTTTAATCTGCTTTCTGGCTGTCTCTCGTATTCCTCTTGTGTATCTGTTTCAATTCATCCATCTGTGACAACACAGCGTACATGAACTACAGCATAACATACGGCACAGCCAAAATGTTTCATCTGAAGAGTGATTAATAAACTAAGAAAAGACCATGATAATGTAGTCCGAGGATCATTATTCACAATGATATCTTCCCATAATGGACCATGGGAAACCCTAATGATTAAAACATTAGATTTATGAATGTCAACTTTGAGAAAGTTGTATGGAATTGTCAAAGCTTCTCAGACACACACACACACACACAGCGGGAGAGAGATGTAAAGCTGTTCTTAATCTTCCAGGCTCCTCATCTTAGTGTGCACTTTTGAACCGACAGAGTAAGTATCCCATCAGTCATTGCAGCACTTGCAGCACTCTTCTGAATGTAGAGCTAAAGGCAACAGATGTTCCCAGGTGGCCACGAGTAAAACGGGAAACACCCCAATCCAGCTAAATTTCCTCCCGCAGTGATCGCAGCTATCAGACGGCACTGCGCCATAACCAAAAGCACAAGGTCTACATTTGTCATCCCTTCCAGGTGCGAAGAGTAGACTCGTTATTGCATCTGTTCAAGAGGGATTAGTTCTCAAAAACTGTTCTCAGATGTAATGACATGGCTAATTTTTGGTGCTGTCCCACTAGCCATTTTAAAACGGAAAAGTCAAATGTGGCAATAGCATTCCAACGGCCGCATATTGTGTCATACTGCATGTTTCAGCTCACCATCTTATGCATCATATATCCTATACCACAATCTCTTTCTGTGACTTATCAAGCTTTGAGCAATTCTATATGCAGAAAAGTAAAGCAATCTACATTGCACAAGCTCCTACCTCTCTGCCATGTGACCTTCTCAGGGTCAAGGTCAAGACGGAAAAATGCCCTGACCTCTTCTGGTGTGAAGCCACTGGGGTCAGATTTGTTTATTCCAAGATGCTGAAAACATAGGTGAAGAGACAGACACAAGTGCAGCGATAATGATAATGAAAAAGTGGTTCATTCATATTAAACAAAGTTACTATTAAAACATTTTCATTTCTGCAGTTAGTTTTGACCTTGACTAGGTACTGTAGTCATAAATGTCTTTCAGACTATCTTTTTAATTAGATTTCTCTCCAAATCACTGGCCGTCTCTTGTAAATTTTTGCCTTTCCAAAATGTAAGTCAAGCCAGCTAGAGCAAACAGTTTGTGTTTTGAGTAGTCTTTCAGATTATCTGTTTCACAGCCAACATAACACAACACTTGACTTGTTTACTTAAAAAAAAAAAAAAAAAAAAAAAAAACCTTGTGAATGACCAGACTTGCTGTGAATTCCAGCCTTGCAAGATTGGTTAGTTTACGCAGTAGCTGCATGAGCACCCCTGTTGGTTATCTGATGAACTGCTTCCAAATTTCTACAAGTTCCAGTGTTCAACATTTTTAACCTCCCCATTGTCCACAATGTGGATTCCAGGGCCCGTATTCACAAAACATCTTAAGGATAAAAGTAGCTCATAACTAGCCGATTTAGGAGAAAATCTTAAAAACAATGGGCGTGTCAGTCCTAAATGTAGGACTCCTCAATTTTAGTTTTTAAAAGTATTTCACAAAGCATTTTAATGCTAAACTTAGCTCCTAAATCTGTGAAACATAAGGAGTAGTGAAGAGGACTTCTATGTCACTAAGACCAAATCTGAACTATCCTAAAATGGCTGTTGCCAGCAATCTACCTCGGAAAATAAACATTTTAGAAACATTTGACGAGAATGAGCTTTTAAAAAGGTATCGGCTTTGGTTTGGAGGTTATCCCAACTCCAAATGTTTGATTATACACTTAATATATAGTTGTTCTCGCGTTCAGTTTGGTTTTCTTTTATGTTTGCATGTCTTACTATCAGCCATGATTATTCTACTCTGCTAATTAAAAGGCTGTTTATATGCATATTACCAAAATTTTATTGGTTGCTTAGTCAGAAAAAAAAATTCCACACAAAGTGGCGAAATCACACAGTCCGTGACGGACCAATTGTTAACGGCTGGTCTATGTGATTGGGCAGGACATCCATATGCTCACCTAACATTCATCGACCTCAAATATGGCTTATCATCTGAAATATGCATATAGTAGCAACTTTACATGGCAGCTCAATCTAACGTTAGCCTAGAAACAGTGTGCAGTGTTTGTGCGGAGTGTGGAAGCTGAACAGTAGCACGCTTGGGCTACTGCATGACAGATGGAGGCGCCGGTGCGATCATTTGCTCTGAAAATACGTTGTCAAGAGTAATGCATCTTTCGTATCTGTAAAGACTCTACGTTTATTCCTGTGCACTCAGAATAACAACGAAACGTTGCGCTATTGTAAAATAATGAAAGCAAACAGGACGCGCTTTCTGCCGTCTCGGACTCTGTGAACTTGAGCGTCACTTCGAAACTCAGAGTATGCTTGCCTTATTACAGACATGGAAAATATATCTATAGAGAGTGAAACTTTTAAATGAACCAATTCAAAAATCTTTAGTCGAGGGCAGCCCTAATGCATACTGACTAATTGTTTACGAGAAGCATAGCCTACATATTTATTTTACATTATACATGTTATTATATTATATTACATTTTATATTATACATATACATGTCAATTGCACTTATATATTGTTGCTCTTTTGTTGTTTTTGACTGCTTTTATTGTCCTCATTTGTAAGTCGCTTTAGATAAAAGCATCTGCTAAAGGACTAAATGTAAATGTACATATAAAATGCTGACAATTAGATGAATATATAGCCTACTTGTTTAATTAGTGACACTTAGCCTGCAATTTAAAATCTTTATTTGAATGTGGCAATTCACATTTTTATTTTAAAACCTCAATCTACCTCGGAAAATAAACATTTTAGAAACATTTGACGAGAATGAGCTTTTAAAAAGGTATCGGCTTTGGTTTGGAGGTTATCCCAACTCCAAATGTTTGATTATACACTTAATATATAGTTGTTCTCGCGTTCAGTTTGGTTTTCTTTTATGTTTGCATGTCTTACTATCAGCCATGATTATTCTACTCTGCTAATTAAAAGGCTGTTTATATGCATATTACCAAAATTTTATTGGTTGCTTAGTCAGAAAAAAAAATTCCACACAAAGTGGCGAAATCACACAGTCCGTGACGGACCAATTGTTAACGGCTGGTCTATGTGATTGGGCAGGACATCCATATGCTCACCTAACATTCATCGACCTCAAATATGGCTTATCATCTGAAATATGCATATAGTAGCAACTTTACATGGCAGCTCAATCTAACGTTAGCCTAGAAACAGTGTGCAGTGTTTGTGCGGAGTGTGGAAGCTGAACAGTAGCACGCTTGGGCTACTGCATGACAGATGGAGGCGCCGGTGCGATCATTTGCTCTGAAAATACGTTGTCAAGAGTAATGCATCTTTCGTATCTGTAAAGACTCTACGTTTATTCCTGTGCACTCAGAATAACAACGAAACGTTGTGCTTTTGTTAAATAATGAAAGCAAACAGGATGCGCTTTCTGCCGTCTCGGTCTCTGTGAACTTGACAGACAACTTCGAAACTCCGTGTATTCTTGCCTTATTACAGACATGAAAAATATATCTATAGAGAGTGAAACTTTTAAATGAACCAATTCAAAAATCTTTAGTCGAGGGCAGCCCTAATGCATACTGACTAATTGTTTACGAGAAGCATAGCCTACATATTTATTTTACATTATACATGTTATTATATTATATTACATTTTATATTATACATATACATGTCAATTGCACTTATATATTGTTGCTCTTTTGTTGTTTTTGACTGCTTTTATTGTCCTCATTTGTAAGTCGCTTTAGATAAAAGCATCTGCTAAAGGACTAAATGTAAATGTACATATAAAATGCTGACAATTAGATGAATATATAGCCTACTTGTTTAATTAGTGACACTTAGCCTGCAATTTAAAATCTTTATTTGAATGTGGCAATTCACATTTTTATTTTAAAACCTTTATTTGAATATGGCAACATAATGCTCTACAATATTTCTATGAATAAATCTCTGACAGAGACTATCAGCCAATCACTGTGTGCATAGTTAGTAATAATGCTGACATCATCCATAGCAACAAGGTCAACCCTGCCCTTACTCTTAGCTTAAGACTTCTGTCTATTCCTTAGTAAAATTTGTCTCAGCAGCTTTGTGAATAAGTTTTAAGAGAAAACTTAGCTAAAAACTTTTACTGCTATTTAGGAGAACTCTTAGTGGTAAGATAAAATGTTTTGTGAATACGGGCCCAGAAGTCTTAAGAGGTGAATGTTCTTCAAAGTTGGAGCGCATTGAATAAGGATTAAAGATAAGGATTTTTTAATGGTTTTATCCTGATAAATTATTTAGTTTGGCATAGTATATATATATATAGAGTGGTGTGAAAAAGTGTTGGCCCTCTTCCTGATTTCTTATTTTTTTGCATGTTTGTCACACTTTAATGTTTCAGATCATCAAACTAATTTAAATATTACACAAAGATAATGCAAGTAAATACAAAATGCAGTGGGCTACTGCATGACAGATGGAGGCGCCGGTGCGATCATTTGCTCTGAAAATACGTTGTCAAGAGTAATGCATCTTTCGTATCTGTAAAGACTCTACGTTTATTCCTGTGCACTCAGAATAACAACGAAACGTTGCGCTATTGTAAAATAATGAAAGCAAACAGGACGCGCTTTCTGCCGTCTCGGACTCTGTGAACTTGAGCGTCACTTCGAAACTCAGAGTATGCTTGCCTTATTACAGACATGGAAAATATATCTATAGAGAGTGAAACTTTTAAATGAACCAATTCAAAAATCTTTAGTCGAGGGCAGCCCTAATGCATACTGACTAATTGTTTACGAGAAGCATAGCCTACATATTTATTTTACATTATACATGTTATTATATTATATTACATTTTATATTATACATATACATGTCAATTGCACTTATATATTGTTGCTCTTTTGTTGTTTTTGACTGCTTTTATTGTCCTCATTTGTAAGTCGCTTTAGATAAAAGCATCTGCTAAAGGACTAAATGTAAATGTACATATAAAATGCTGACAATTAGATGAATATATAGCCTACTTGTTTAATTAGTGACGCCCAGAAGTCTTAAGAGGTGAATGTTCTTCAAAGTTCACATTCATTGAATAAGGATTAAAGATAAGGATTTTTTAATGGTTTTATCCTGATAAATTATTTAGTTTGGCATAGTATATATATATATAGAGTGGTGTGAAAAAGTGTTGGCCCTCTTCCTGATTTCTTATTTTTTTGCATGTTTGTCACACTTTAATGTTTCAGATCAGTATCACACACAGCAGAATTTCCTCATATCGTGTAGGACTATTAGAAAGGCTAAATCAATGCAAATCAGTGGATATGTCTGCTATAATAGGATAGGTGTGTTAAGGCCAGTTGGAGCTAAACTTTGCAGGGCATTGGCCCTCCAGGATCTAGTTAGGAGACCCCTGTCCTACAGAGTTGTTACTTTGCACATGCTTTTTGATCATTACAAATAATAATGTAAAATTATTTTCTTAGAATAGGAGATATGCTGTCTCTCGCATCACATACATTATCAATATTTAAGTATGTGGTCTTGAAGAGGATCCTTTTTTTTCTCTCATTTGGACTTGGTCTTGACTTGGACTCGAAACTTTTGGACTTGGACTCGAACCTCTTGTCTCTACTAGTCCTGGTCTTGGACTTGTCTTGGACTCGACAAAGCTGGACTTGACTACAGCTCTATCGAAAACCCTCCAATGTGGCTGAATTAAAACAATTCTGCAAAGAAGAGTGGGCAAAAATTCCTCTACAGTGATATGAAAGACTCATTGCCAGTTATCACAAACACTTGATTGCAGTTGTTGCTGCAAAGCGTGGCAACAATTACTTTTTCACGTAGGGCCAGGCAGGTTTGGACAGCTTTTTTTCCTTAATAAAATAAATAATCATTTAAAAACTGCATTTTGTATTTACTTGCATTATCTTTGTGTAATATTAAAATTTGTTTGATGATCTGAATCTTATAAGTTTGTCAAATATGCAAAAAATTTAAAAAACAGGAAGGGGGCCAAAACTTTTTCACACCACTGTATATATATATATATATATCTATATAGATAGATAGTATCTCACAAAAGTGAGTACACCTTTCACTTTTCAGCAACCATTTTAGTATATCTTCTCAAGGGACAATACTACAGAAATTAAACTATATGGGGCTATATTGCTTGTATAGCAGTACAGATTTACTAACCTCTGAAAATAACTCAACATACAGCCATTATTGTTAAAATAGCTGGCAACAAAAGTGAGTACACTCTAAGTGATAACAGCTGTATGTCGTTTAACCATGCAAAGCCACATGTCCTATTCATCATGTTCATGTTTTTGTCTGCTTGACAGGACCATACAAATTTGTGTATCTTGTATTAGAGCAGTTAAAATTTGGTGCTTTGAGTACAATTCTCTGACCACTGGATGTTCAACATGGCACCTCATGGCAAAGAACTCTGAAGATTTGAGAATTAGAATTGTTGCTCTCCACAAATATGGCCTAGGCTATAAGAAGGCTCACGCCCTGGTGAGGAGGACCAAGGAAATTGTGTCTTGCCTACAGTCAAGCATGGTGGTGGTAGCATCATGGTCTGGGGCTGCATGAGAGCTGCTGGTACTGGGGAGCTGTAGTTCATTGAGGGAAACATGGATTCCAGCATGTACTGTGACATTCTGAAGCAGAACATGATGCCCTCCCTTCAGAAACTGGGCCGAACGGCAGTTTTTCAACATGATAACGACCCCAAACATACCGCCAAGATGACAACTGCCTTGCTGAGAAAGCTGAAGGTGATGGAGTGGCCAGATATGTCCCCAGACCTGAACCCTATTGAGCACCTGTGGGGCATCCTCAAGCGGAAGGTGGAGAAGCGCCATGTGTCTAACATCCAGCAGCTCTGTAATGTCATTATGGAGGAGTGGAAGAGGATCCCAGCAACAACCTGTGCAGCTCTGGTGAATGCCATGCCCAGGAGGATTAATGCAGTGCTAGATAACAATGGTGCTCACACAAAATATTGACACTTTGGACACAGTTTTGACATATTCACTTAGGGTGTACTCACTTTTGTTGCCAGTTATTTAGACAATAATGGCTGTATGTTGAGTTATTTTCAGAGGACAGTAAATCTGTACTGCTATACAAGCTGCACATTGACTAGTCTAAAGTATATCCAATTTTCATTTCTATAGTTTTGTCCCTTGAGAAGATATAATAAAATGGTTGCTGAAATGTGAGGGGTGTACTCACTTTTGTGAGATACTAATATATATATATATATTTAAAATTAGGCTTTTCAAGACCATAGAAGCACTGGCTCTTCAAAGAAAAAAGGGGATTCTTGTATGAGTGTGAAAAAAGGGGATAAATTAAAATAAGAAAGTAATGGGATGAATTAAAATAAAAAAATATAATGTAGTAGTTCTAATTTATTTTAATGCTTGTTTTGCCTCAAGTCATCTTGAGGCCCCCTTGGAAGTTTGCGGAGAACCTCTGCTCTAATAACATCGGTGTCAAATGATGATGTAGGCGAGCCATCTGTATAGGAGAGAAGCATCTCACACCATTAACAGATGGCACTAGTCTGCTGTACAGGGCCTAAAAGACACAAAAACAACTTATAGCTAAATAAAGCATTAGGAAGTGATAAATATGCAATTATAGACTTGTAGAGAACCAGAAACAATCCTCTTTAATGACACAGCTACTGACTAACGGTTGATGAATCATAATATTAAATCCCAGGGAGACCATCCTGTGTGAAATTTAAAACATCATGATTGCAGTTGTTAACCCTGTCTGATTGAGTAGCTTCATGGAGAATGCGGGCATCGATAGCTGCTACCAGTAGATTATTGGCTGCTGTTATAGCGTGGATGTCTCCTGTGAGGTGGAGATTAAACTTGGGGGAAAAAAATAAAGTGAGAGTGTGTAAGCTGTTTTCTGCAGCTTCTGATAAAGACAGTATCTGCTCTCACACACATTCAGTGTTGTCCAAAAGTCTGAGATAACAGAGAAAATATGAGATTCAAAATGTAATATAAAACTAGAAATAAAAAGTATTATTATTTCCATGCACGCTGTTATTAAAGCAAATCATGGACGTATCATAAAACAACAAATTCCAAATTATATTATTTTTCCATTTACACTTTTGAAATTCATATGCTGATATTTACCGGTAATAAGAAAAATTCCATTAGAAAAATCACAAAGTCTCAATGGCTGTGTGAGGTTTTTTTAAGGGCTGTCATCAGTTGTGGCATACTAAGGGACGAGACAGGATGTCTGTAGTCACTCACCTCTTCCATAGGAATGACCTGTGCATATCCCCCACCCGCCGCTCCTCCTGCAGGGAGACAAAATAATGAAGCAGGCTGACAAACACACAGCAATGAAAACACAAGACAATATGAGCGACATGAGCTCTGATCCAAAATCTAGCGAACTGCCCTGCTGTGTACTAAATGTGCAGCAGCAACTTCGAACGCCACACAAATAGCCGTTCGCACAGCAAACTATTGCAATTAATTGAAATAGAGTTTGGCATTAGCATGTCACTAAGCTAATGACATGATATTCCACATACATGTATATAAATACATATATAAATAAATATGTAGAATTTAAAATAAAATTACATTACATCAATTACATTTATTTGATTCCATTTTGAAAATACTTTATATAAAATACACACTACATGTATTTTTTTATTTGTATATTTACAATAAATTCTAATTACATTTTATTTCCATAATTAACTTTGTTGAATTTTATTTAACCATCTTGAATTTATTTTATTTTACTGAACTCAATGCAGGGCATTCTGGGATTGCCTACTCTACAAAGGACAAGATACAGTGAAAAAGTTGCATAATTATAATGCCTACATTTTAGTGCAGCCTTCAAGAAGTGCATCTGTGATACCTTGAAATGTTGTTATGGTAGTTATTGTTATCCATATACTACAATATCAAACTAAAGCAAGCACACAAAAACACACCTTTGACACCAAACGTTGGGCACTGGGAAGGCTGTCGCAGGCAAGCGAAAGAGTTGAGCTTAAGATGAGCGGAGAGGGCCTGGAAAAGACCTATGGTCACTGTACTCTTCCCTTCACCCAGAGGAGTGGGAGTTATACTGAAAAACACAGACCGAAAACATTATCAACACATGCTTTCCCACATTCAAAGGGAGAAGGTTGTGACTACACATCTATTCATCTTTCTGCCTTCCTCATTTTCGTTTTCCCTCTGATCTCACTACATTAGACTGCCGGCAAACCCGCTCCCCATCAGCATCCTCCCTCCCTCTCTCTCAGTCTTTGTGGAGCAGCTCTTTTGGCAGCGCAGTAAAGGCATGCCAGTGGCTGACAGTAATTGAGTAGGCTGGGTGGGGAGGGCAGTGCTGCTTCACAGCGTCTGTAGGCAGAACAAAGAGCGGGACTTAAAGAAGGAGAGTTAAGGGAGAGGGAAGGGGCTGCTGATAAAACCAGGGGTCTGCGCATTCCCCACACACATGAAAGAGACCCTGGGCCCCCATTTGGAGCTGACCGAGCCACGCTTCACACACACAGATGAAAAGGAGGCTCCTGGTGGGCTCAAGAGCCAGTGGTAGATAAGATCCCTGGGCACACCAATCACTCTCTCTAGGAATTTAGAGGCAGAGTACAAATGTGCATACAGTTGTGAGCGTGAAAACACAACCATTGACCTGAAGTTTTCCTTAAATGCTTTTAACCTTTAAAAGCATGAGTGTTTTTCTTATTTAGGTTCTTGCAGTGCAACTATGATGGTCATCAATCCATCTGCCATTAACTGATGAAAAAGATTCCAAAGTCTTTAATTTGCAGATTAAAACCTCTTCAACAAAGTAAGTCAATACAGTTTTCGTTCAACTTTGCTGTTCAATTAAGTTTTGTATCATTGCTTTTGTACCGTATCATTTCAGGGTGTTCACACAATTGCAGTTTGGTTCTCTCTCAGTTCAAAAAAGAAAATTATGCATTTAGTCCTGGTTCGTTAACGTACACACTGTCACTTTTAACAGTGAATCTAAAGATACAAAACAAAAGGCATAAGGACAAGATGATAACCTGATTGGACAGCTTTTTTAAAAATATATTTTTCGAAGGAAATTACCAAATATCCAAAACAACGCTGTGTGTCAGTCTGAATGCGCTCATTGCATGTGTGTACATATGGTGGTATTTTTACCAGCTTAAAACTCACTAAGAGCTTATGAAATATGCAAAGGAGTCAAAACAGTGCCAGGAACTCCTGCACATACAAACGAAGACCTGCTTGTTCCAACACCTGTGCCGAACTGTAATGGGTAACATAGCTCCAATGACAAGATGAGATTGCTTTTGGTTCGTTTAGATGTCTTTGGGCTGTATTATGTTCATTTTTCAGTCGAAAAAAGTGGGTCTGTCTGCTTGATTGGTGCACACAAAGGTTCGGATGGCAGCACTCATATACAGGTGCATCTCAATAAATTAGAATGTCGTGGAAAAGTTAATTTATTTCAGTAATTCAACTCAAATTGTGAAACTCGTATTAAATAAATTCAATGCACACAGACTGAAGTAGTTTAAGTCTTTGGTTCTTTTAATTGTGATGATTTTGGCTCACATTTAACAAAAACCCACCAATTCACTATCTCAACAAATTAGAATATGGTGACATGCCAATCAGCTAATCAACTCAAAACACCTGCAAAGGTTTCCTGAGCCTTCAAAATGGTCTCTCAGTTGTGTTCACTAGGCTACACAATCATGGGGAAGACTGCTGATCAGACAGTTGTCCAATATTCTAATTTGTTGAGATAGCGAATTAGTGGGTTTTTGTTAAATGTGAGCCAAAATCATCACAATTAAAAGAACCAAAGACTTAAACTACTTCAGTCTGTGTGCACTGCATTTATTTAATACACGAGTTTCACAATTTGAGTTGAATTACTGAAATAAATTAACTTTTCCATGACATTCTAATTTATTGAGATGCACCTGTATATCCAAATGAACTGCACTTACAGAACAATCAATTTAATCAAACAAAACCTTCCAAGTGTAAACACACCCGTAGATAAATAATATGACATGAATTAAACTTCAATGACAGAATAAAAACTGATGTCACACCCTGCCACTACGACATATTTGCCATTAGGCTGATGTTGGAGGCGGTTGAGAAGGGACAAATGGACTTTGGCTTTGGTGTTTCCGTAGGCCTCCAGCTCCTCTGGAAGCACACCAATCTCCTGAGCCAGCTGGGATATAGGTTTGGGAGTCTGTGCCCTGGAGATCTCTATATCACTGAGGGTTACAGAAGCAAACAGAAAGATGGCGACCAATTAGTTCTGTGCACAAATAAAGAAGCAACGGTATGAGTGATGCATATTCTGTAGAAAGTAAAAGGCAAAGCTGCTCGTACCTAGGCACAGGTGACAGTGATTGAAGTTTTAGTGGGCGGAGCCTCCATGGCTGGTACTGCTGTTCTTGAATCCACCTCCTGCTGCTCCTCACTACATGCTGGCAGATCACAACAGCAGCCACAAACACTTCAAAATGACTTCTTCATTCACTGCATAATTATGTGCACAAATATATACTAAAAAAAAACATACCGGCAATAACTACTGTGATTTGGCATAACACTATATCTTTCAATAATTAGCAAATTAATGAAAAGTGACAGATATTTATCATTTTACAAAAGATTTCAATATAAAAACAAAAATGCAGTTCTTTTGAACTTTCTATTTATTGAAGAATCCTGAAATCCTGTTTCCACAAAAATATTAAGCACCACAACCGTTTTCAATGATAATTACAATGATAATAATAACAATGATGCTAATAATTAATGTCTCTTGAGCACTGTTGTGTAAAAGCTTTACATTGTTAAACAGGAAATGAATGTTTCAATGATGCAAACAAAATTCAAAATTCAGATATTACATTGATATAACTATTTATTTAGACTTTAATAGAAAGAAGAAACAACAACAGGCCTCTCACCTGCATTCTAAGCGCAGCACTTAAAGGCCCAACTCCAGCACTAGATTCAGCTTCATCCCTGTGCTCCCAACTGTCAGGTTGCTCTAGATAAGAGATAAGGTCATATGTATGAAAAGTTGGCCCGGACGGAGCATCTAAGGAAATACAATTAGCTGTGTCTTATGTTCCCACACTAATGGAATTTGTGGGTTATGGATGAAATAGCATGGGCCTCTATAACCATTAAGGTCTCTTGGAGATGGCAGGTAATGAAAGGTGAAGAAAACTGCGTGCCTGACTTAATCGGTCTCAGAGGAATCACATGCTTGTCTTTCACTTCCATGGTAATACAATTATAATAGTTCCTTCAATTCTCAAACGACACTTCTCTAGTGAAGAAGTGCTCTATATGTTTTATGTATACCAGCAACGTAAAAAATCAATTGTTATAATGTCTGCCACCGTGCCACACTTAATATCTTTACTTTGAAGAAAATGTACCTTCCATTAGGGCTGAGCTGAGGTTAATGACTGCCACCCCCGGTCTTAACCAAGTGGGTGGGAGGCCCTTGTGGCCAGTTTCTAAGAATACCACCACATCCGAATCCATGATCTGAAAGAAAGAAAGAAAGAAAGAAAGACAATTAGTGTATGCCTCATAGGATTTATCCCGATGTCCCTCCTAAAACAAAGCAGCATTGCCCTCTGCTGCTGAAAATACCAAACTACACCTAAAAATTTACCTGAAAACCAAGTATCTCTCAATTATCAATCATTTACCTGTTTCTGCAAGTGCTTTGAGCTCCACTGGTGGGTCTGCACCATCATGCCATTGTTTTGCAGCAAAAACTGAAGAGTTGCCTTTAGGGGTCCCTCAAGACCCAGCAGCACTGCCATCTTGCCAACCAATGGGGCATCTAAAGGGGAGTTACAAAAAAGGAAATGCTGTATATTTAACCTTTGTTACAATAAAAAATAATTACACTAGCATTCTAAAATTCAGTCAGTAAGATGTTTTTGGAGAGAAATTGACACTTTTATTCAGCAAGCACACATTAGTTTGATCAAAAGTGACAGTAAAGACATTTATAATTTTTATTCAAAAAAATCTATTTAAAATAAATGCTGTTTTCTTTTTACTTTCTCTATACTGAAAAAAGTATCATGTTTCCACAAAAATATTAAGCAGCACAACTGTTTTCAACATTTACAGTAATAAATGTTTATTGAACTGGGTTGCAAAGGGGCGGAAAATATCCCGTAAATTTCCAGAAACTTTTCTGATGGGAACATAATCTGGGGAATTTTGGAAATTTTCCAAGTTGGAAACTTAACTGGAATTTATGGAAATTAATTGGAAATGAGGAAATTTACAGAAACTGTATCATATACAAACATACTGTAAATATAAACATTTTGTTTAGTCATAAGCTGACATGCATGCAAACTAATACAAATTTTACAAATGACATTTTTTTATTTTTCTGGAACCTGTGATATATTTTTCAGGATTCATTGATGAATAAAGACTTAATAAAAATAACAGTATTTATTCAAAATAGAAATCTTTTCTAAGAAATTAAATATTTACTATCACTTTTTATCAATTTAACACATCCTTGCAAAATATTTCTATTTAAATAATTGCTGTTATTTTTTAACATTTGTATTCATCAAACAATCCTGAAAAAAGTATCACAGGTTATAAAAATATTAAGCACAACGGTTTCCAAAATTGATAAAAAAAATCTGCATATTAGAATTCTATCTGAAGGATCATGTGACACTGAAGACTGGATTAATGGCAGATGAAAATTCAGCTTTGCATCACAGAAATACAGTACATTATATTTTATAGTACATTAAAACAGAAAACCATTATTTTAAATTGTAATAATACTTCACATTATTACTGTTTTGTTCTGTATTTTTGATCAAATAAATGCAGGCTTGATGAGTGCAAGAGATTTCTTTCAAAAACAGTAATGAGTCCAAACTTTTGACCAGTACTGTACTTCTGTATGATAACAGAAAGCTGGCTAGCAGACGGTACAAGAAAGACAATCACAGCTTGAGCTAGCACATGATACCTGGCCTCATAAATTATCAATGAAATAGTGCTAACTAGCTTACATTTTTCAAATCTGATTTACTGGCTAGCTAGCTACAGTATAAACGCATTTAGGTATTGCTAGTTAAACTCGAATACCATGGAACAGATATATTTACCCAAGTAATATCAAAACTTACTTGAATGGAAGCCTGGAAAATTAGGGGGAATTACCCTTAGGTGACTAGGGGGATTGTGTGCAATTAAATGAGGGTTATTTAAAGACAGTTTTTTTTAATCTCCTCACATAATGTTTGCTCAGCCAGTGTATTTGTTTTAACAATGGTATAATTTTGTTGCGCAGAAGCTTACACACAGCACAAGAAAGATTTAAACACAAATTTAAGTAATATTTATGTAACTTATGTGAATACTCACCAAGATGGACAGTTTGACACCAAATAATGATCTTTAAAAAAGCATCATATGACCCCTTTAAGATCAGAGACCCTGCAAACATATAGTTTGAAACTTCTTGTTTTACATCTTAGATAAATATACAGTATTTATATTATATTTAAGGGTATCCTGCAATAACTAGTTTCCAAATAACTTAATTGTCATAAAAATAAAATTATTTTAATAAACTCCATGCAAAATTCAGTATCATGGCAGATAGGAAATATTCATAGTTAGAAAATTCTCAAATCACCCACCATTGGCAGTTATGGCAAAAAAAATTATTTTTTGGGGACTTTGGTTACACACATGAACATAACCAAAAAAAAAACTCTAGCTTACCCATCCACATCTTTCTGTGGCTTGATGGCATTACGGACACTTTTGGAGAGAAAGGACTGAGGAAGGTGTAAAAAAATGCCATGAACACGAGAATCCTCATTTAATCTCAAGATCTCCTCGATCACCTGTAGAATAGAGACAAAAATTCAGGAGGCTGAGAACTGGACAGACCTCTCTAAAGAGGATAGTTTCTGTTTAATCAAAAAAAGCTTGATAGATTTGCAGATTTGCAGCGTCACTGACCTCTTCCTCTCTGCACTGGTGTGGAAGACAAATCTGCATTACGTTCAAGCCGATCTGTGTGGATACAAAACCGGGGCATATAACAATGCATAAGCTATCCGTTTGCATTGCCATTCATCTTATCGATCAACAGCAAATCATCTACTAAAATGTAATGTAAAGATTTGTGTTACTTGCACCCATTTATTTAATGCATGTTGGGCAGAAAGGAAGACAAACAGTTATACCTTTCCAGCCATCTTCTTATTCACCTTCAGCAAACCGTCATCTTCACCAGCCTATCATAAGTACAAACATGCAGCATTCAGTGTCTGATATTCATTCACATAACTCTTTATCTAAACACAAAGTCACACCTGTATGATAGCCAGTGTAGGTTTAAGGCCTGGGTTGGGTTCTCTGATAGCTTTGGGCTCCTCTCTGCTCCTCTGAACAATGTCACTGTAAATGAGATGGACACAGAGTGCATATATTTAACCATTCAGCTCACAGCATATTTCATCAAAAGTAACATCATGCATGTTCATTAACTTCTGCTAACAGAACAGAACTTCTTATTGAATGAACATATGACACATTTTTACTTATCAAGCTTACAAAGCTGATATGCATTTTAAACAATTCGGTTATCCAATCCTGGCTGCTCTTTAGCAAAAATCAATGTTGACCACACATTAAACGTACTCCATAATTTTGCCTGTTCTAGTCAGAAACACAGACTTTGAACCCCAGAACAAAGTAGAGCAATAGCTGCAAGTTTTAGGCCAAAACTTTTATCATTAATATTAACACAATAATTGCTAATATGACCAGAGAGAATTTTTTTCCTCAGATTTTTTACATCCACAGCTAAGTAGATCTTCAACCGCTCTAAACACTTAAAGTTCTCCCTGTGCCTGCTCAGATGAAGTTTAAAACCTTTATACTGGCATCTCTGCCACACAAATACAGTTTATCATAACAACTAGACTGGTGTGCTGTTTTTGACTATGACAGAAAGCAATAAAGACACAATAAATAGTAATCAGTTTGCTCAGCTTATGATAATTTTAAACAGGTTGGCCAACACATTTTGACTAGCAGCAGATACAATTATCTTGTGTTATCATGGAGTCTATTGCATCACTGCAAGAATCGTTTGTAAGGCTGGTTGCAAAAGCATCTTTTTTTATTAGATGGGATTATTTAACCCTCAGTAGCAGATACCTGAACTTTGTCTCCATTTACAAACATCAAAAAGATACATAGGGGTCACTTGTAGGGTTTGATTGGGCAATGATACACAAGTTCCACACAGTTTCCATCTGTTAAAGACTTTTAGGGGAGACTGTTGTAACACATTTCAATGACTGTAACTCAGTTTTTTGGCAAGCTTTAATATAATACCCATTAAAGAAGCTTTCCTGTAAATTTTTTATATTACTATTCTGTTTCTATATTCTTACAATATATGTCACACTGGAGATGGTCGTCATGTATGACAATAACTTCAATGGTGTAGCAACATATTTTTTAAATGGTGTTATAAACTCAGCCTGTATTACAATACTTCCAGGTCTTTAAAAAAAATGATGATTTCATGTTTTAAATTTTGCAAAATCCGATACAACACACAGATATTGGCTCTATGAATTTTTAAATAAAGTCAGTATTGTGATCGCCAAGGGGAGCGGGTAAAAGGAGGACATTCAGTGTAACACTGACCTACAAAGAACGACATGCTTTCAACCTTCGTTGATACAAAAAAAATGTTTGTACGAAACCTTGAATTCATACAGTAACACAGTAGATATGCAGCCTCATTAGCACACAACGCAGTTCATATTAAAAAGGGTGTAAAGATGGCAGACTAATGGGAGGCAGAACGGCGGTAAAGTTAGTTTGACGTTTGACATTCATTAGACATTCGGGTGTCAGAGTTTAATTAATTTAAGTGGGTACAGTATATAAAACATATGAAAAATATGGTTTCAGTGCTATATATAAAAACAGTAAAGGCATAATCTGAAAAACCAAGCCTTGTGCATTATAGGGAATAATATTATGAATATTTTACACAGCCATGAATAAAGAATGGTACAAAAACATCCTCAAGGAGCAACTTCTCCCAACCATCCAAGAACAGTTTGGTAAGGAACAACACTTTTTCCAGCATGCTGGAGCACCTTGCCATAAGGCAAAAGTGATGATTAGTGGCTCGGGGAACAAAACATCGAAATTTTGGGTCCATGGCCAATCCAGGAAACTCTCCAGACATTAATCCCATTGAGAACTTGTGGTCAGTCCTCAAGAGGTGGGTGGACAAACAAAAACCCACAAATTCTGACAAACTTCATTGATTATGCAAGAATGTGCTGCCATCAGTCAGGATGTGGCCCAGAAGTTGATTGAAAGAATGCCAGGGTGAATTGTAGAGGTCTTGAAAAAGAAGGGTCAAAGGGAAAAAAAGAGTCTTTGCATAAACTTATTGTAATTGTCAATAAAAGCCTTTGACAATTATGAAATACTTGTAATTATACTTCAGTATACCATAGTAACATCTGACAAAAATATCTAAAAACACTGTAGCAGTAGACTTTGTGATAATTAATATTTGTGTCATTCTCAAAACTTTTGGCCACGGCTGTATGTATATGTGTACATATGTTGTGTGTGTGTGTGTGTGTGTGTGTGTGTGTACAGCTTGTTTTTGGAGTTCTGTGTAGAACGTCTCAGATTTGGCCTTTTTTCTCTGCTTTTTTTTTGTGCTGTTCCAATACAAACAAAGAAATAAACATGAGAATCCCAAAGCATTTGTAATTTCTGGGAGAAGTAGTGCATTATCTGACAAAAATGCAGGGGTGCCAATATTTGTGTGTGTGTGTGTGTGTGTGTGTGCTCGTTTTTGTGACAAATGAGGACATACATTTGTATAATGACAAAGGTACAAAGGTAGTATTACAAGGAGAAGGTGACTTTTCAGGACATTACCCCATGTCCCCACTTTTCAAAACGCTTATAAATCACACAGAATGGAGTGTATTGAAAATCTGAAATAGCACAAAGTTTCCTGTAAGGGGTAGGTTTAGGGGTAGGGTTGGTGTAGGGCAATAGAATATACGGTCTGTACAGTATAAAAACCATTACGCCTATGGGATGTCCCCACTTTTCACAAAAACAAAC
>NW_015505735.1:773621-804422 GCF_001515645.1 Sinocyclocheilus grahami
GTTTAGGGGTAGGGTTGGTGTAGGGCAATAGAATATACGGTCTGTACAGTATAAAAACCATTACGCCTATGGGATGTCCCCACTTTTCACAAGTGTGTGTGTGTGTGTGTGTGTGTGTGTGTGTGTGTGTGTGTGTGTTAGAGGTCGTAGGTTCAATTCCCAGGGAACACACATGCTGGTAAAAAATGTATAGCCTGAATGCACTGTAAGTCGCTTTGGATAAAAGCGTCTGCTAAATGCATAAATTATTATTAATTATTATGTGTGTGTACATATTTTTGTCCATCACTGTATGTATGCATATATATATATATATATATATATATATATATTAATATATATATATATATGAGGTCGTAGGTTCAATTCCCAGGGAACACACATGCTGGTAAAAAATGTATAGCCTGAATGCACTGTAAGTCGCTTTGGATAAAAGCGTCTGCTAAATGCATAAATTATTATTAATTATTATGTGTGTGTACATATTTTTGTCTATCTCTGTATGTATGTATATATATATATATATATATATATATATATATATATAGTAATGCATATATATGCATA
The DNA here is from genome assembly GCF_001515645.1 of Sinocyclocheilus grahami. Classification (NCBI taxonomy): domain Eukaryota; kingdom Metazoa; phylum Chordata; class Actinopteri; order Cypriniformes; family Cyprinidae; genus Sinocyclocheilus; species Sinocyclocheilus grahami. The sequence continues at coordinate 774,189 of NW_015505735.1, forward strand.
TTGTAAAATATTACAATTTAAAATACATGTTTTCTATTCAATATATTTAATATATATATTCAATATATATATATAATGGGGTTTTTTTCTTTCTGTGATGGAAAAGCAAAATTTTCAACAGTCATTACATTAAAACATTAAGTGTCACATGATCCTTCAGAAATCATTCTAATATGCTAATTTGGCACTTAAGAAACAATTATCTTATTATCGATGTAGAAAACTACTGCTGCTTAATATTTTTGTGGAAACAGTGATACCCTTTTAAAAAGATTCTTTGATAAATAGAACATTAAAAAGGAAAGCATTTATTTGAAATAAAAATATTTTATAACATTATACATGTTTACAGTAACTTTTGATTAATTTAATGCATCATTGCTTAATCAAAGTATTAATTTCTTTCAAAAAAGAAGTCTTACTGACCGCAAACGTTTGAATGGTAGTGTATGTAGGTGAATCAACAGAATTTACAGCACATCTTCCTGTGTTATAATGCATCACCATACATAGCACAGTTGTCCCTGGAACACAATCTTAAAATAATGTCCTTTTAGCAACTTTCTTTACCATAAAACATAGAAAGGTTTTTTGTATCTTGGCATGTGTTAGTTAATGTGTTAATAGTTGTGAGTAGGAGACAATCACATATCACATGAGGTAGGCACATGTGATCTAATTAGTGTAACAAAATTACACTCTAATTCATGACATCTGCTACGAAACTTTGAATGAATGCAGACTGAATGAGATACAGCTGATACAGATGTTCATACACATGAAATAGTTAGATCCATTACAACTAACCAGTCATCCAATGCCTCACTTATTTATCTATAAAATGTAGTTATATTGACAAGATACATTTCACATAAGAATACAAAGCACTTTTCAACACTTGAAAAGTGCAAACTACAGAAATAAAGGATTTCTGAATCTCCAAAAGGCACAAAATGAGTTATTTGTCAAATCAGCAAGATGCAAACATGCATGTTTAATATAAATATAAGAACATATTTGAGAAAATTCTGGTGCCAAAAAACCCACAAACTACAGAAATATTTATAAAACTGACAGATTTATTTCAGGGTGAAGTCTATATTCAAAATTAGTGTGATATGTGTTTGTTTTTCTTCAGATGAATATACATTTGCCTAAATAACACATATAATACACATATAAAAACGTAATACAAACCAAAAAATCTGATCACTTAATATATATTTATTTGACATTGTGATATCTGTGTCCTTCTCATCGTTTCCAGAAGAACATTTTCTTAAATGGATTATTCCTATCATATCTCTTGGCTCGCTCCAGCTTCACTAGGACATCCCTGACCTCCACCTCTGTTGACTGAACATTGGTGTGAATGTAGTCTATCATTGAGCTCTGCTCTTCTACTAACATGGCCACATCCAGAAACACCTCATGAAGGCTCTGAATGCGTCTCTCCAGCTGTAGCAGTTCCGTATGTCGGCTCTCGATCTGGATGAGTGCAGACCGTGCCGTTTTACCTTCTGAAACCATATTCTCACTGAAGACGTTCCACTGACCGCTCTCCAACATCTCTTCGATCTGGTCACCTGTGACCTCTTGCCCCACAATCTCCATCTGCCGTTGAATATATGCCTTGCAGGACTCCCTATGGCTCATCTCAGCGTCATTGTACTCCACCATGGCATCACGAAAACTGTTGCTTATGATGGCGTACTGTGTTCGGGCGATTCTTGTCACCGGTGAATTGACGCCATACTTTTCCTCTAACTCTTTCCTGTGGGAATCCATCTTGCGAAGGTGCACGAGCATCTCCTGTCCACGAGTTTTGATGTCAGCTGCAATAGCATTGGAGTCACTGGTATTAGATGCACTAGAGCAGACTGCGCCTGTAAAAATATGTGAGTTTTGATCCCTGAGACGCTTTACTTCAAGGCGGATGTACTGAATCTGACGGCGAGCCTCCAGTGCCTCATCAAAGACAGCTTCCAGGTCGTGGTTGGTGCTGGGGTCCTGAGGAGGGTCATCACAGTCTGTGTTTTCTGATGGAGAGAGAGCTTGGGCAGTTTCATGCTCTGCTGCCGTGCCACTAGACAGTGATACTGCCTGGAGGTGGCCAAGTCTGTCCCTCATGACTGGAATATTAGACTGAAAAGTTGAAAACATTTTCGTCTATAAATTCATGTCAAAGCGAACACACATAAACAGCAGCTGGTAAAATATACAGAAGGCTATTTATGGGTGACAACAACAAATAACTCTTGAAAACAGAATTTTCGTTGTTAGACGTAACCCACAAAAACCGTCAAAACGTCTGACTTGAGGAAAAGTACACTTGTGTCACTAAAAACCTGTCAGACAAGATAGACTTGTTTGTAGGTCCACGTTTAAAAACATAAGCTTTGTTTTAATCTCATTGCGTTTTCTATTTGACTCTGCTCAATCATTGTGCATTTTTTTAATAATCTGAAGAGAAGACAAATAAAAATATTAATTGTAGCCTATTTTGTTATACTCAATAAATGAAGAAAAAAAGTCTATCGATTTAGCCTAGTACATTTACAAAAATGCGTCAATCTAGTATATCCCAAATACGTACAATCAGACTTGATATAGGCATCGTATCAGTGGAGAACGTGTTTTAAACACTTTTTAATGAAACCTAACCTTCGTTTAATGTTTGGCAACACAAATACTGTGATTCGAGCATTATCATCATTGTGGCCTACCTCAAATTATGTTCTTCTGTGTGCATTCCTTACAAAATCCGCTTTGCATGTTACGAAAATCAAGCTATTGTCTGCCCAATAAATAAAAAGCGCACTTACCTCATTTCACCTCTTCTTGTCCAACACCGTACGTGAGTGATAACGTAGCACACAGACCCCGCCCCAAGTCAGGTGTGATGAGACCAGTATGTCCGGCAGGGGGCAGCACTTCAGACGCGATGAGAACCGAAGTACACAACACGTGCACTCAATCTTCTGATTTTATTTGAAATAAACCAAACTGTTACATTTTTTGTCCCCGTTATTGGATGTACATTTAAAGTCTCCTGCACCTGCGCTGTTCGTGTTGTTTAACTAAAAGAGAATAGACAGATTTATTGACAAAGGCTTGAAAATAGACAGAAAAGTCGAATCTTTTACCCCGCCACGTAGGCTAACAGAAGAAAAAACAAGACATATTTAGTATAAACAACCAATATGCATATTCTATGACTAATTGGTTAGTATAGCCTAATAATTAGGTATAATAATTAGTACAATTATACTGTTATAAGAAGAACAATGATCAATTCGAAACTCTTGACGAAGATTTTAATTTATTTTCTTTAGTTAAATAATCATCTACTTTCTGTCAACTCTGTAATCTATTTCCACACTGTCAATACACTGTAAAGTTGCTCAAACTTTTGAATCCTTGACTTTGCAAACCTTTTTGCATGCCAGGGTCCCACTCAAGACTACCATAGTATTGCACAAATTTGTATTAAATGTATTATGTGACATGGAAGACATGAAGATGACATCGTCCTTGGTCCCATTTCGCAAAACAGTCGAGATTATGTCAAGTGTTACTGAGTCACACGTCTGACATTCTGTTCAGCAAACAGGTTTGGCGTCAATGTTACGCCCTGGAACGCGCATTCCTTTCCCCACCCATGAAATGACAGCTGCAGCGCAGTGAGGATGGAGCTGCAGCCTTGAGATGACACATCGACTGAAGCGGTCATCATTTTGGACTAACAAAACAAGGTAGTGCACTTTGTAGTGAATGACAAGGAGTTTCTTTCTTTCTTTTCACCTTTTTTTTTCTTCAGCTCATCACTTCTATTTTACGGATTTATGGTTAATTTAGCCTGAATGTTGTCAGTGTAAACATGTAAAAAGCTTTAAAACAGGGGAAAAACAAGGTAGTGCACTTTGTAGTGAATGACAATGAGTTTCTTTCTTTCTTTTCACCTTTTTTTTCTTCAGCTCATCACTTCTATTTTACGGATTTATGGTTAATTTAGCCTGAATGTTGTCAGTGTAAACATGTAAAAAGCTTTAAAACAGGGGTGCCCAAACTAGGTCCTGGAGGGCCGGTGTCCTGCAGAGTTTAGCTCCAACTTGCCTCAACACACCTGCCTTTAAGTTTCTAGTATTCCTTGGGAGCTTGATTAGCTGGTTCAGGTGTGTTTAATTGGGGTTGGAGCTAAACTCTTATGGACACCGGCCCTCCAGGATCGAGTTTGGGCACCCCTGCTTTAAAATGTAGCCTATACAACATTGTTTTATAATGAAACAAATAGTCAAATTTAAAAAACTTAATTAAATCTTTAATTTGACATTTTTTGAAGCTAGAAGAGACAGATTTACACATTTGTAAATTGTAAAGCTTTAGTGGCTCGAATAAAGCTGGATATATTTAGGTATCTTATTTATACATTTCGTTGTAAAATAATTGAAGAGAACAGCATTTGTTAAGAAACAAAAGCTGAACTATCAGTTCAATCCATTCAAACTTGTTTGGTGAGTGACGGCAGTCAGAAATAGTTTCACAGATGAACTTGTTAGACGTGTGACTTTTTCAGTGTTGATAAGGAAGTATTATCTCCCCCCTTTACAGTCAGTTTCAGAAGGTACACAAGGAATGACAATGATTTTATTCCGGAAAACAAGGGCTATATGAGGGATAAATATGAACGTTATCATTTTGCTATTTTGTTTTCGATTGTTTAGCCTACACCAGATCGCATATTACCCATCACGTCTGGTGGCACTGAGTGTCCTTTTCCATTCATTCTCCCTTCTAGCAATCATGAGGGACAGACTGGATCATCTTCAGACCATTTCAGAGTCTAACAGCCATCTAGAGGAGCTGGAATCCGACTCTTTCAGCAATGTGGATCTGGAGGAGGGTTTCAGCCAGCAGGCCGTCATTTATGACAACAGTGATGAGATGGAGTCTGTGCTCGATAAGGCTCAGGACACTAGGCGTGAGATTCAGCTCATCCGCCTCGAGGTGAAGCGTCTCAGGGACCAAAATACCCGTATACTTAGCCAACCGACTCGTACAACTCACGTAAAGCAGGATGCCAATGTCATCGTAGGTGACATCAAGACACGTGGACAGGATGTTCTGGCACGTCTACAAAAAATGGATGCCCACACCAAAAAGCTCGAAGAGGAGCATGGCATCAACTCAGCTGTGGCGAGAATCACCCGAACACAGTACACCACCCTAAGCAACAACTTCCGAGACGCAATGACAGAGTACAATGATGCTGAGATGGATCACAAAGAATCGTGCAAGCGTCATATTCAAAGGCAAATGGAGATTGTGGGCCGAGAGGTGACAGGTGATCAGATCGAGGAGATGCTGGAGAATGGTCAGTGGAACATCTTCAATGATAACATCATGTCAGAAGGGAAAACAGCTCGTTCTGCACTCAACCAGATTGAGAGCCGACATCGTGACCTGCTGGATTTAGAAAGCCGACTCCAGAGCCTTCATGAAGTGTTCCTGGATGTGGCTATGCTTGTAGAGGAACAAGGACCCATGACAGACTACATCTTAAACAATGTTCAGAAAACCGATGCTATGCTTGGTGAAGTCCTTATCAAACTGGGACAGGCCAAGAGACATGACAATAACAACCCATTCAAGAAAATGTTCTGTGGATGCTTTCCATGCGCTAAACACTGACTGATTGTGAACAGTGAGGACTTGCGCATTGGAGGGCTGCATTATCTACTGACTTTTTTCAGTTTATCATTTTAAAAATGGGTAGCCAGAGATATGTAGCGAAATGGACCATAGTTTTTCAAAACTAAGCTCTCTCAGAAATCATTAAACCTGATACTACTGAACTGAAGTGAACAATAACACATCTGAGAGCAAATTAAACAACTAAAACAAATCAAAGAGACAAGTCTTCACAACTTCAAAACATATAGTCCTTCCTATTTGCCTTCATAAAAATGCCTTTTCATTTGCAGCTTGATACCTGTAAACATGTACTGTAAATGACATTGAAACCCAGTGTTTGAAGTCACAGTTAACAGGAAAGCAATATGAGCTTTTAATCTGTTATGCTAGAAATTGTGTATTGCAAGATATGCATATGCTATAATTTAGTAACATAATTTACATTATTATATCTTATTATTATAATGTGGTCGAATATGCACTTTCTAGACCCTTTTCGATTAAATCATCCGGAATATGAAGCATTTGCCATGTTTTGCCATATTTTCAGTGCAAGTTGATCACTGTTTTTTCAATCAATTTGTTTTTCTGAAGCAATGTTTATTAAAAAAACAGCTAAATAAAAGATCTTATATAATATTTACTTGCTTTGTCTTTATTATTAAATTAATTGCATGTGGCAAAATGTTTGGTCTTTACGGTATTTCAAATGAAATTAGTATACTGGATTATCAGAAAATATTCTTGTGGATAGGTAGACCAACAATACATTACAAGTCTTTAATGAATAATTTTTTAATACATAAGGAAAGGAAAGATGAAATACTTTCATCTTTATGGGTCAAGGGGATAGACACAATATCATCAACAATTGTTTCACCTTTTTGTACACACAGTGGACTTTCTTACATATGAAACAACAGGGAAATTACTGCGAGACCATGAAGGAAACATCTTCACTCGTTTTAGTCTGCTTTAGCTAGAATGAGGAAACAGACAAAATAACAGTCTAGGGGTTTAAAGTAATTTAAGCTAAATGTGTTGACATGATTGCCTTGTCACATTGTTGATCTATACATTTTACAGTGCCTGGACTTTTGACTATTATATAGCTATAACTTTTATATGATATATTTGACTTTTATATAGTTATTATATAATTATTTATTTATTTATATATATATATATAGATTATTTACACATAGATTTAAAAATTATTTGGATATAAAACATCACATGAGAAACATTTCCTTGTTCCTGAAAATTGTTTTCATTCATTCAATATGTAAGTGACGTGACAGGTCCCGGATGGTCTACCTCAGCACACGTAGCAAGCTTTTTTTTTTTAATAATAAATATAAAATAGAAGGAATAAAGCATAGACAGAATAGAAACAATAGAAAATGCTAGTGTTAGAGGGTCAATTTTTTTTTAAATTTCAATGAATAAAAAAAAAAACAATTTGCATGATCCATGCTACCATGTTTCGATGACTGTACTGTAAGTCCGTTTAACCTTTGTCCATTAATTCTGAGTTTTTAAATATTTCTTAATTTCATGTGTTTCTGGCATGTGTAGTGCTTTGGCACATTTAGCAGCTTATTCACACCAAGAACCGCACACTTAAAGACAGGATGTGGCCTTCTGATCAATATGTAAAGAACATGACCATGAACACTGAAGAAAACATGGCTCACTGTATGATAAATCTTTCACAACATAGCATGTAAAATGTGTACTAACATAAATAATCAATCACACAAAAATCAACATTTCCATCCATTTAATAACATTAGACATTATTGTTTAGATTACACTTTAGTTATAAATAGTAATTGTCAAATTTAAAAAAATACCATCCCATGCTTTAAAATACTTTAGCATTATATAAAAAATATGAAAATGAAAACCACTGATCTTCACTAAAGTGCCTTGTGATTTCAAGTTTTTTGTTCAGTAATAAGGCTCACATAGCTACACATGGCAGCATGCAATTGTTACATGTCCATTGTTTTCTTTTTTATCCTCCATCAGTTCCTTAAGCAGCATCTCCTCCTTTAAGACAACACACACACACGAGAAACAATTATACATTTTTAAAACTTTAAATTCTTATACAACCAAGTGTAATCAAAGAAATATCTGAAAGGTTTTCAGTTTACTCACAGTGAGGTACCAGATGGCTGTATACTTGCACCTTGACCATTTAAACAATTGACTGAAAGGTGCTAGAACATGGAGGTGCAGGTGGGGAACAGTGATATAAGGAGGCACATGGAAACCTAGACTGAAATACAGTCATATTCTCATTTAATAACTGCTTCATCCAAATAAATGCTTGATTAATATGATAGTAGTGTTGTCTTCAAACCTGATGTCTTCCAAATTTGTGACATTCCTGGCTTTCAGTACATCTCTTCCCATATCTGCCATCTTCTTCACTGCTCAGGATAATCACATTTAGATTAAAAATATAAAAATCCCATGTAATCACTGAATGTTAATATTCTATCTTATAAAAATAAATGTTTTATACAAAATCAATTAATTGAAACATTCACCCAGTCATCAATATGGTATTGTTTGTTAACTGTAATTGTATTGTGTGTTAATATCATCACTATAATTAATATATAGTCAGTCTAATAATAAGCTAATTAAACCAGGGCTCAATACTTAATACTCTCTGTGCTACTACCCTCTGCTGGCTACAAATACAAAGCCATTCACAAAACAGTGATACACAATTTAATAATCAAATGTACATCCAAAAAAGACATCATCTTACCTAGATTTATATCATCAGCTTGGAGTGACAAACAGCTATGGACATGTTTCTTTGGTATAACCAGGTAATGATGAGGTGCACCTGGATCAATGTCCTGGAAACAAACAATGTCCTCATCCTGTAAGAAAATAAAAATCACATTACATTTATAGTTACCTTGACATTTACAGTATATAATACTAATTATGTAATTGTATTATAAAAGCATGGATTATTATTGTATATTTATGTTACAGAAAACAGAGGGGAACCTTGTGAATTTGTAACAGTAAGTAAATGACTTTATAATGTGTATTCTAAGATTGATGTGTGTTTATTTTGTTAACATGCACACTACTGCGTATATGTATGTACAGATTTTGGACCCTACTGACTTATGAGGGTGAAATGACTATCAAAAATGACCACACGCCTCCTGAGATCATAGCAGAAGATATGACTCAAAAATTATTTTAAGATAAGCTAGCACAGTTTCATGCAACTTGGCCATTAGAGTTGAGAACCTCAACAAACTATTTTATAATAAATATTAAATGACTATATTTACGTTTTCATATTTGATAATCATATGGTCACCATATTAGTTAACAGCATTTCGCTTTTTCTTTTTCTTTTTCAAAGCACTTCCTCCTGTAGCTACTATAAAAGCATTTCAATTAATTTTTACTTGTCAGATTCAGTGACCCTAGCCAACTCTATCATATCCATTTGTAAGGAACAAACTGATCTCCAACATTATCGGGTAACTACAGTAAACAGTAACTCATAACGAAACCATTAGTAACACATTAGACAACAACAGCAGCCTTAATGTTTACATTTCTATACAAGCATTTAGAATAGATGCTCGTGACAACATCTAGCCTGTCCAATGGACGTTTTGTCTAGTCTTAAGAGGAAACCTCTTTCACAGCAGCACCGCTCGGCTCCGCTTCCGCCGAACAGCGACCCCTGGACTGGTCACAGTTAGACAACACCGGTGTTCCGGCGAATTCAGTTCCCCTGTTTCCCCCTCACAGCGCCTGCGCAACTTCGCAGTGTTGCCAAGTCCGCGGTTTTCCAGCGGTAGTTTTTAGCAGCAATTGGGCGTTTCTTTTTTAAATATCCTGGCAACCCTCAAACTTCAGAACTAAAATCATGACTTCATGATTTCGCCCGGGCTAAGCAAGTCAGCTTATGGTGGTTTTGCTGTCTTTCTGCAAGTAACGTTCATTTCACCATGGTAATTAGATCATTTGTAATTAAATACGTATTAATGTACGTGACGTCCTGTTCAATCGCAACATAGAGTCAGATTTCCTGCTAATTCTAACTCTTTCCTGTTTTATGAAGTGTAACACCATACATTACAATTAGACAGTTAAATTCCTTCGTTAGGGGCATTCTTTTGTTCAGACGCCCATTTCCATTTGATTGTTATTGTTATTGTTAGTGTGTGTGTGTTTCTGTTAAACAACTTAAGCCTTGTCGAAATAACAACAAATCTTAAGAGGAAACCTCTTTCACAGCAGCACCGCTCGGCTCCGCTTCCGCAGAAAACCGGGCGACCCCTGGACTGGTCACAGTTAGACAACACCGGTGTTCCGGCGAATTCAGTTCCCCTGTGTCCCCCTCACAGCGCCTGCGCAACTTCGCAGTGTTGCCAAGTCCGCGGTTTTCCAGCGGTAGTTTTTAGCAGCAATTGGGCGTTTCTTTTTTAAATATCCTGGCAACCCTGAAACTTCAGTACGCTGACTTGCTTAGCCCGGGCGAAATCATGAAGTCATGATTTTAGTACTGAAGTTTGAGGGTTGCCAGGATATTTAAAAAAGAAACGCCCAATTGCTGCTAAAAACTACCGCTGGAAAACCGCGGACTTGGCAACACTGCGAAGTTGCGCAGGCGCTGTGAGGGGGAAACAGGGGAACTGAATTCGCCGGAACACCGGCAATAATGTTATTCCAGAAGCGGAACGTGAACGTTCCTACTTAATAAGTCATTTGAATGAAAACCTCTAAATTACTCATTAAACAATGTCATTATAAAAGTAAATACATCGAGAACGGGTTGTCCTCTATATAACGCGCTTCGCGGATCAGAGCAAGTTACGGTTCTCGAAGCAACACGGAACCAATCCTGCGTATCATATTTCCTTCCCAGTTCATCTTTCTTGATGACTACAATCAACTTATATATATATATATATATAGGCCTATTATTATAATTTTATATTTAGAAAGAGGGGCGAATTTGCTAATCTAATTCACCTTTGAAGCAGTTGAGCCATATGAAGCAAGTAGATAAAAATGTACTTACTTCCGCCAGTATCTCAGTGGATGGATCGTCTCTGTTTGCGATTTTACAGAAAATACAATTTTCTTCCACGCAGTCGTCAGAATCTTGATTATTATCAGAGTCACACTTTCCTCCAGCCATTCTGACAAAGTGCTCGGGACAAATGAAACTGATCCCTGAAGTTCCCTTTGATTGTGTCATCTGTTCTTCCGCGTTTAAACGGTCGAACGTTTAATTTAACGCAATTACATGAGCTCATATGATCACATTTATACCGCCCAGAATTAACAACAACAAAGAGAAACACGGCGTTATTATAAGCGGTCATAGACACGAATAGTAATTCCGGTGTGATGGAGCAACTGGGGATCACGTTAACTGGGGATGTGCGCGTGCATATGAGCTATTTCACGTCCCATTCCAGCAGATTCGTCAAAAGCGACTGCAAAGCTGTAATGAAAAGACGTTGGTACATTCTTAATGATTTTGCCTGACCCAACCAGGATTGGTGGCTGGAATGAGTGATTTTGTAGAGTATCTGCCATTATTTCCACTAAGTATAAATAGCATCTATCTACACTTAATGCAAACATCCTGCTATTTTTAAATAGTGTAAATAAAATCTATCGTTATCAGACGAATCTGCTGGAATGGGACGTGAAATAGCTCATATGCACGCACACATCCCCAGCTAACATGATCCCCAGTTGCTCCATCACACCGGAATTACTATTCGTGTCTATGACCGCTTATAATAACGCCGTGTTTCTCTTTGTTGTTGATGAAAATAATAAAATAATTCAACCCTATATAAACTAATCAGCTGTTTTATAACAAAGAGAGCGCTCCAGGTTACAGTGTAATAACAAATTATCAAAGCAAACAAACGTGTAAACTACCTTCCACTCTGGGCGAGGCCGCTGCCATCTTTACATTACATCACTAGGGTCGGAGGTTTCAGTCTCGAGCTTCAGCTTGTTAAAAACAACAACAACAAAACTTCAGCTTGTTATTGTTTCTCTTCAGCTATGGGCACTTTTAGCCAGGATGATTTTAACACGCTTCAGTTTATTTAATCCGCCCACTAACTGTTCAAATACAAGTTTATTGACGCACAATAAAATTATAGTTTTTATTTTAAAGGAAAAAGATCAAATTAGACCAGAATTGGCACTTAAGGACCCAAGTGGCATGTTGTTATAGTGTTATTATTATTTTAAAATGTAATACTTATTGTAATTCGTGGGCTTATTATTTAACATTAGGCTATTATTATTATTTAATATTTCCATGAATTAGATGTGCATTTCAAACATTTTCGCTAAATTGTCAAAATACATTTTTTAATTTGATTTAGTATTTTACATTAATAACACTTGATAAAGTTAGGCTACCTCAGGTGGGGGAACAACTTCCCCAGTAGGGGCCATCTTACCCCTCCTTTAATATTTGACATTTTGTGTAATAACAACTAAATTAGCATATTTATTTCCTATAAAGCATTGGCTGATGCATCATAATCCTGCACATGCTAAACTTAACTTAAAAAACTAAATTTATTTAATCTAAATATGTTATACTTTGTAGTTGTTACACTACTCTGTTTACCTTGCTATTTAGCTCAAATATATGAGGGGTAAAAAAATGTAATCTAATAAATAGGCTAATTAAAGTGATTTATTATTATTTTGGATTATAGTTTAAAACATGTAAGAACTCATATTTTAGATAATGAATTCTCATTATTGGAATGTCTGGATCTGGGACAAGGGTAATAGTAATAATAATAATAATAATAATTCAATCTATATAAGTCTTTTGAAAAGTAGCCTTCATTCATCAAAACAGATGATGATGGCATGATAAAAAAGATTTTGTCTGCCATGTAACGATTTATCACAGGCTTTTATGTCTTACATCAAAAGTTAACTGGTTCCCATGATTGATAGCTTAAAATAATATTCATATATAGCTCTTCAACATTATTTTATTTAAATTATAATTGTTTAGAAAATAGTTGATTTTTCTTTTGGTAAAGTAAGGTTACAAGTTCCCTCACCTCGATATGTTCGATTAATTTTAATATCTGGTGTAACTGTTTTGGATTAAAATGTCATAAAAAGGCTGAAATCATAACGTAGTGTTTGCATAATCACATATATAGCACTTTTTATGAGAAAGTGCTTTTTTTTCTTCAGGTCAAACTTGATTTGCAAGACTCAAAAATTCAGTTTTTGTAAAAACAAAAAACAAAACCTCACTAAAATATATTTGAAAAAATTTGAAAGCAACAAATTAAGTTGTGTTTTCAAGGTGGAAGGAAGGACAATGGTCACACCACTCCACATCTGTAAATCTGTAAATCAGTAAATCAAAACTTTTGTGAAAAAGTTATGAAACCAGCATAAAACAAAGGTTACTTTTCTTGGAACTTGCCACATGTATTTTAAACTAGATTTCTTTAAATATTTCTCCTTTTTATGGACATCCTTATGGTTTATTAACCCATATGTTGGCCTCTTGGTTTGCTCACTTTTCTGCAGGCTTGGGCACTATTCAAAGGCAAATACCGGGAGGGTATCGACAAACTTGACCCACCAACTTGGAAAACACGTCTTCGATGTGCTCTTAACAAGAGCAATGACTTTGAGGAGCTTGTGGAGCGCAGTCAGCTTGACATATCAGACCCCTATAAAGTGTATAAGATTGTTCCGGTGGGATCCAAAAAAGGCAAGGGAGGAGAAAAACATCAGATGACATCAAACAGAGTAGAACAGCTGTTTGCTGCCATTTGTCTTATAAATACTTCTTTAGATATCTGATCAAAAGCAATTAAAATATTTCATATTTAAATGTTGCAGTATCCAGATCTCTTGAAGATTCACAGTCCAATGCAAGCTCACCCAGTTATCCAATACACCCACCTTATCCACCAGCACCATCTCAGGTTAGAGTCAAACATCATCTTTGCTTTGGGTGTTCCTATCTTTGCACTTCAGATCACTATTATGTGCTTGTCATTACAGGTGTGCAACTATCTTTCTCCAGCAGACAGAGGATGGAGGGATTACTCCACCCTCTCTGAGATCTCTTACAGCCAGAGCCCCTACACTTCACGCTGGGACCCTGGTACTTTGTGTGTTTGAGAGAGCAAGTACAATTACTGTAAGTTCAGGTAGCATGCAGTTGCATTGACATATTCCTGTATGTGCAGGGTACCAGTTCAGTGGCTCTTTCTACAGTTGCAATGCATCTGATCCACAGCTGTCACCCTTAACCCTGGACACCAGCATGAGATCTGCTGAGGCTATGGCCCTCTCAGGTACATAATCATAAACACACAGAGACAGTGACAGGCTGGATTGATCTTTAATTATTGATATTTCTGATAATGATTTTGAGGATCATCTGGATGATTTCAGTGATCAGATTGAAAAGAAAGTTTGGTAAACTCTGACCTGCGAATTTGTATCACGTGAAGACGTGTGACCAATAGAAGAATGATAAATCATGGTGTGTCCTCTTAGCTGAATTAAAAGAACTTTACATGTGGAGCAGACTGCATATTTTAACATTTTTGATATATGTTGAATTATGATTTTTAAAAAGACGAAATTACAGCCGTTAAAGTGTCTGTAGAAATTCTGTGTATTCAAAGTCTGGAGTGACTGCTGCTTTATTAAATTGTGTTTAGAAAGATTTGAACGGAGCGTTAGATGATGGCAGGTAATCTAAGCGTTTATTTCATTTGATATCCCTCTCCGTTAAAAGAAGGTATTTTGAAGAACATTGGGAACCAAATAACCCAGTGACTTCCATTGCATGGTCAAAAAATAAAACACTTTGAGACATTTCTGAAATGTTATGCTTTTTTGTTCCACAGAGGAAAGAAAGCCATATAGGTTTACCATGAAATGAGGGTGAGTAAATGATGACGGACTTTTCATTTTTGGGTTAAGCTACTTTCACACTTGTAATTTGCAAAGGGGGTTAGCACCACTTTTAACTCAGGGTTACAAAGCTTTGCTTATGAACAGATGATGGACAAGTTCACCAAGTGCCATACTTGTCCAATCAATATGCAAACAGGAATGTTAACCCAGGGTTTTTAAATATGTACAGTGAAAAATCTCAAACTTAAAAACCCAGGACTAAGTAATAACCCATTCTGCTGTGCACCTAGAGCCTTTCGGGACACTAGAACTGAGCTGAATCCCACCAGGATAATCTAGAATGATAACAGACAACATCAAATGCAAGACTGTTGTCATGTTTAATACTGAGAATGATGCAAATCTGTGTAAAACTCACAAGGATGAATGATTGTATTATGTCAATATATGTGTGGGCTGTTTGCTGATATGACAACAGAATGTAAAGTGTGAATATTAGCTGTGACTCATTGCTTCTTGTTACATTTGATTGAGCTGCATTCAGAATATAAAAATCCAAAGGCTACGCATTTAGGGAAAAAGTGATAACCTTTCAGTTTTCGAATTGCAGTTCTTTTATAAACATGTTTGGGTAAAATTATAACAAAATTGTCTACTTTTTTATTCTACTACTTTAGCTTTTTTTTGTTACTGAGATGCTCAAAATGCCTCAAAATTGATGCCACCTTTGGTTTTAATAAAAAAAGTGAAAAACTGAGTGTATGTGCTCTTGATTCCTGACCTGTACAGGGTAAAAATTACATCTAAATTATTAATCAGCACAACTGTTTTCAATAGTTAACGATAAGAAATTTTTCAACACCAAATCAACATAATGCAATGATTTCTGAAAGATCATGCGACACTAAAAACTTGAGTAATTGGAATTGCCATCACAAGAATAAATTACATTTTAAAAATGAATTCAAATAGAAAACAGTTATACTAAACTGTAATAATATTTCACAATTGTAGCGAATCAGCTCAAAGGGGAAATATGAATAATTAATCATAACTAGTCATAATTAATTATAAATATTTAGATCCGCTGTAAGTATTTACTTGACCTCTCAGGGTCAACTGTCTGTCAATTCTAAGAACGTTAATTTCCTGGTTAAGGGAAATAACTTTCTTACTGTACAATACTCCTCAGAGCATGTAGCAAAAATCTGCATGATTAGGGACTGCGGTTATGAGCAAACAATGAACAACCTCAAGCGTGATACAAGTAAGACTTTATTAACTACATAAACACTTAAACTAGTCTAACATACACATACACACGCATACAGTTGGCATAGGAAAAGGGTTAAAGCTTAGGCAGTAAAAAGAAGAGAAATAAAAACATGAAGCTATGGTACCATTTGATATTCAGCAGATCTACAGCCTGAAAGAAACATCAGTTTCTTAGTTCAAACACACCTTTGTAAAAAGGTGCAAATGATACTTAATGTATTAAAGTTTTTACTATATTTTGGGTCAAATAAGTGCAGCCTTGGTGAACATAAGAGACTTCTTTCAAATACATGAAAAAATCTTAGCTACCCTGAACTTTTGAATAGTAGTCAATCTCAAAATTATAGCGCTCCTTTACTCTCTTTCCACTAATTTTGCTTTGAAGTTAATTTTCACTTCTACTGGAGAGAACTATCTCTAAAACGACAGAAGTGGAGTCTCTCCATCAATGGTGGGCTGACTGTGGTTAACTAAGCTAAGCCTTTGTAAAATGCAAGAGGGGAATACTTTTAGCCCCCACTATAAACACTGGAATCCCCACGAACGTGTGTGGATCTGGTGGGACGACAAGCCCTCGTTTACCTTGAACAGAAGCAATATGTTATCTGCAGAGAATATAAGATGGTGTGTGTAAGCGAATGACAGCACACACACAGGATGGTGTTTGTGGTTTGGAGACAGGATGGTGCGGGCAGTCTTAACTTGGTGACATCACAGAGGAAGAGGCAGACTGACAGAAGTATTATTTATTCTTTCTTCTCAATGAAAACAGCCAGAATGTCTCATTGGTTGTTGTTTTGTTGCCCTGAAAGCTATAATGAACTATGTTGTGTACGACGTAAAATTCTGATTTTCTTTGAAAAGTAACTAATTAGGTCAAAAGGTCTTGAAACTATGCTATAGTACGGGATTGTTAGCTTTGGGATGCATGGGACATCCTGAGAAACTTTCGAGATGTTTTACATAAACAAAACTTCTTCGAGTTTTCCACTGTTTATGGACTCACGGCTCCACATTAGCACATAAACATGTTTTGGATCATTTTCCGCTGCCTACAGAGCGGAAAGGTGCAATCATTAAAAACTTCCCTTAAGCTGTACAGCCTGAGATCAATACACCCACTCTTTCACCTGGTGCCGCACGAGGCTTTGACGCTGTTCTGTCAAATTGCTTCCCTTAAATGAGTGGGTGTCAAGCGTTCTAAATTTAGAAGAATAGATATCAACAAACAACACTGAGTGTTGGGAAAATAACGGAATGAGTTATGATGAGACAAAAGTAGAAACAAATATTCAGATCATTGTGGAGAGTTTCTGATGGCATGTTGGCAGCCTGCGAGAACTTTCAACTCATCTTGTTTTCTAGTCAGTTATATAGTAAACTCCTAAACCACATGCCAATGCTGGGTTACACAGCATTTAATAGCAGTTTACAGTAAAGGACACCTCCCAATACTGAACACTTCCTCCTGGGACAGGTAAAATTACCCCCGCATTGCCGAGGAGGGGCAGGGTGTGCATCTTTCTGTCTGACACTAGACAGGGTGTGTGCATGAATCGCTGACGTGTGGTCATAATAGACTTCAACACAAAACGACTCTCTTGATAAAAAGAGTCATTTCAGAACTCAACAGTTTCCTCTACTAACTAAGAGGAAAACTCACTCTCACACTCACAAAAACATATATCTTGCAATTACTCTAGCAACTGTCTTGCACATTAACATTTGCAGAAAACCCACTGCGCAAGAGCACAATTTTATTTAGGCTTTTAATCTGCATCTGGACAAAGAGGCAGTGCAACTTTTCAGATTAATGAGCATGTTAATTATCAACAGGCCACTACATGCTCACAAGAAAACAAGTGTAATTCAGCAAGTAGAAAATGGTATATTAGTGGCACTAAATTGACTTTTGAATGGTTTTTAAAACTGAAATGGTGTCTTAGTGTTACAACTCAGAGGCGCTGTTGAAATGTTGGGGATTTGTGAAGGCTTATCGCTTCACAGGCTGAAAAGAGGCAGGCTTGAAGCAATTAAGCTGTAGCTTCATACTACTCTTAAACTTATTCAGTAGCTCCTCCAAGAGTCTAAGAAAAAAGAGAGAGATAGAGATGTATTAGAAAAAAATGGAAACTATTAAACAAGCCAAATTTAACATCAATAAACAAAATTATCATTAAACATCTGTAGTTATTTTAAATATGTCTGATATCTGTACTTATTGCACTATTGTACCAGGACAATCCGCTCAATTCTTTTTTTTAAAACAAGGACACATTAACCTGATTAAAAGTGAGGGTAAAGACTTGTACACTCTTAAAAATAAAGGTGCTTCACGATGCCATAGAAGAACCTTTTTGTCTAAATGGTTCCATAAAGAACCTTTAACATCTGAAGAACCTTTCTGTTTCACAAAAGGTTCTTTGTGGCGAAAGAAGGTTCTTCAGATTATAAAAAGGTAAGAAAGAGATGGTTCTTTAAAGAACCTTTGACTGAATGGTTCTTTGTGGAATCAAAAATGGTTCTTCTATGGCATCGCTGTGAAGAACCTTTTGAAGCACCTTTATTTTTAAGAGTGTACCTTGTTAAAAAAAGGATTTCTATTTCAAATAAAAGCTGTTATTTTTTAACTTTCTATTCACCAGAAAATCCTGAAAAAATGTGTCATGGTTACCACAAAAACATTATGCAGCTCAGCTGTTTTCAACACTGATAATAATAATAAATGTTTCTTGAGCCGGAAATAAGCATATTAGAATGATTTCTGAAGGATCATGTGATGCTTGAAAACTGGAGTAATGCCTGCTGAAAATTCAGCCTTGCCACCACAGGAATAATTTACATTTATTTTTTTAAATATATATTGACACAGTAGTATTGATGATAGTATAATGTATGATAGTATAAATGTATTTCGATCAAATAAACACAGTATTTGGTTATCATAAGAAACCTCTTTCAAAAACATTACCAACCCCAAACTTTAAATGTTAGTGTATGTGTTAAAAATATGTATTTGCTTAAACGTAAAAGTAAAGTACTTTTTATTATTATTTTCAGTTATATTTGGTAATGTATTTTCTCCATAACAGCTATAAATTCATAAACACACTCTGGCTGGAAAATGATGGCATACGATCCAAAACATTACTGATCGGTTTAAAACTTTCAACCCATTCAAATGGATGCTTCCAAGTCTATTACAAGTCATTTGCACTTTAGTATCTTAAGGCAGCCCACTTTGAATGCAAATCAATCACAATGGAATCTGCTTGCCCAGTAGTTTTAACAGTTTCATACCTTGAAGTGATCTATATTATCAGGACTTGCTCAGTGATTTATGATTTACACCCCCCAAAGTGGTCAATCGCATGGCAATTAATCAATAGCATATGAGACAAATTTAAATACCAAGAAGTTCCTTTCAGATGACTGTTACACCTGGACAAATCAGACACACAATTAAACAGATCATTGGTCATTGTGTCTATTATTACTCTTCTTGTATATTGCATACTGTTTTATGCATGCTTATGATAGTACCACTAGTTAGTGTAACCTCACCTATACCACGTTTGGTATCTATGAATTCGTGTTTTGATTATCTAAATTAGATATATATTATATGTTGATACCTATGCAACATATATGTGTTCCAAGAATCTTTAATAGTTTTTGCATCAGCACCCAATCCAGTTACATATGCAAAATACCATGTTCGAAGACAAAGAGTCGTGAACTTTCCCTCCTAAAGTTTAAGTCACCATTGGCTCACTGACCCCCTGGAGCTGTGACCGCCATAGAAATTAAAAAAGTGGTCCATCGCATGGCAATTAATCAATAGCATATGAGACAAATTTAAATACCAAGAAGTTCCTTTCAGATGACTGTTACACCTGGACAAATCAGACACACAATTAAACAGATCATTGGTCATTGTGTGTATTATTACTCGTATATTGCATACTGTTTTATGCATGCTTATGATAGTACCACTAGTTAGTGTAACTTCACCTATACCACGTTTGGTATCTATGAATTCGTGTTTTGATTATCTAAATGAGATATATATTATATGTTGATACCTATGCAACATATATGTGTTCCAAGAATCTTTAATAGTTTTTGCATCAGCACCCAATCCAGTTACATATGCAAAATACCATGTTCGAAGACAAAGAGTCGTGAACTTTCCCTCCTAAATTTAAGTCACCATTGGCTCACTGACCCCCTGGAGCTGTGACCGCCATAGAAATTAAAAGGCCTCACTACATCAGGGAGGTCACTGATGTAGTGAGGCCTTTTAATATCTCTTAGATCTTCATCTTCTGCTTCGTCTTCTGGTTGCTGCTCGTGTGGGTCTCATTAAGTCCCAGGGCCTCGACTACAGCCATGTCTTCACTTTTCACCTGGGAGAAAACTCTCCTGACCGCAACAGACTCAGAATAACATCCTTCAACACCGCCAAATCATCAAGACTTTCATCTGAGACTGCATCCGGATGCTCGTTCAACGACCAAGGCAATGCAAGTATCATACATTAAAAAAAAAAAAAAAGAAAAAAAAAGTGAAGTGAAAGTGACTTATGGCCAAGTATGGTGACCCATACTCGGAATTAGTGCTCACACACAGCAGTGAACACGCACACACACCCGGAGAAGTGGGCAGTCACTTTTGCTGTGGTGCCCGGCGATCAGTTGGGGGTTCGGTGCCTTGCTCAAGGGCACCTCAGTCGTGGTATTGAAGGTGGGAGAGAGCGCTGTACATTCACTCCCCCCACCTACAATCCCTGCCGGTACGAGACTCACCAATATAACTATATGACTATATATGACTATAACTAAATGAAACGGAGGTTTAGTATAAGCTGTAGACCCCATTGCAAAACTGATGGTTTCTGCTCAATGGTTAACTGACCCATTTTCCATAGCTGCACAGTGAAAGTGACTTATGGCCAAGTATGGTGACCCATACTCGGAATTAGTGCTCACACACAGCAGTGAACACGCACACACACCCGGAGAAGTGGGCAGCCACTTTTGCTGTGGTGCCCGGCGATCAGTTGGGGGTTCGGTGCCTTGCTCAAGGGCACCTCAGTCGTGGTATTGAAGGTGGGAGAGAGCGCTGTACATTCACTCCCCCCACCTACAATCCCTGCCGGTACGAGACTCACCAATATAACTATATGACTATATATGACTATAACTAAATGAAACGGAGGTTTAGTATAAGCTGTAGACCCCATTGCAAAACTGATGGTTTCTGCTCAATGGTTAACTGACCCATTTTCCATAGCTGCACTCTCTGGTTTCTCAAACGATTTCATTCATCCACTTTAACTTCCCTGTGTATGTATTTGTGAGTTTTTGATTCTGTCACTGCATACAGATCAATGTCACTTAAATGATTCCTGATCTTGCTCTATTGCATTAGTACTTTAAGAAAGTTATTTTCTGTGGCCAGAAAAATAACATTTCTTAAGAGTTGATATGAAATTACACTGAATGTTCGCTGGACGAACAGATTAGTTGATTGTAATATCAATTCTGCTACAGTTACTACTAGCAGCTGATATAAATAATTATAATCAATCTTAATTAATTGTAATTATTTATATAAATGTCCATTTTGAGTTAATTTGCTACGTGACTGAACCAAACAAGGTAACTTGGACAAGTCATGTCATGACATTTGAGCTCAGCTCTTATTATCATCATCTCTGATGACTAACATTTGTTTAAATGTTAAAGTTTTTCAGTGTGAAGTATAACATTCAGCATGTATTTGACTGAAACTGTGATAACTTACTTCTTGTCAGCTCCACTCTGTAGCTGTGGTAGAGCTTCCAATGCCTGCTTAAAACTAGTGCTGAGACACAGAGGAGACATATGAGACAACCATTAAGTCCCAGGGCCTCGACTACAGCCATGTCTTCACTTTTCACCTGGGAGAAAACTCTCCTGACCGCAACAGACTCAGAATAACATCCTTCAACACCGCCAAATCATCAAGACTTTCATCTGAGACTGCATCCGGATGCTCGTTCAACGACCAAGGCAATGCAAGTATCATACATTAAAAAAAAAAAAAAAAAGAAAAAAAAAGTGAAGTGAAAGTGACTTATGGCCAAGTATGGTGACCCATACTCGGAATTAGTGCTCACACACAGCAGTGAACACGCACACACACCCGGAGAAGTGGGCAGCCACTTTTGCTGTGGTGCCCGGCGATCAGTTGGGGGTTCGGTGCCTTGCTCAAGGGCACCTCAGTCGTGGTATTGAAGGTGGGAGAGAGCGCTGTACATTCACTCCCCCCACCTACAATCCCTGCCGGTACGAGACTCACCAATATAACTATATGACTATATATGACTATAACTAAATGAAACGGAGGTTTAGTATAAGCTGTAGACCCCATTGCAAAACTGATGGTTTCTGCTCAATGGTTAACTGACCCATTTTCCATAGCTGCACTCTCTGGTTTCTCAAACGATTTCATTCATCCACTTTAACTTCCCTGTGTATGTATTTGTGAGTTTTTGATTCTGTCACTGCATACAGATCAATGTTACTTAAATGATTCCTGATCTTGCTACACGCTCTATTGCATTAGTACTGTAAGAAAGTTATTTTCTGTGGCCAGAAAAATAACATTTCTTAAGAGTTGATATGAAATTACACTGAATGTTCGCTGGACGAACAGATTAGTTGATTGTAATATCAATTCTGCTACAGTTACTACTAGCAGCTGATATAAATAATTATAATCAATCTTAATTAATTGTAATTATTTATATAAATGTCCATTTTGAGTTAATTTGCTACGTGACTGAACCAAACAAGGTAACTTGGACAAGTCATGTCATGACATTTGAGCTCAGCTCTTATTATCATCATCTCTGATGACTAACATTTGTTTAAATGTTAAAGTTTTTCAGTGTGAAGTATAACATTCAGCATGTATTTGACTGAAACTGTGATAACTTACTTCTTGTCAGCTCCACTCTGTAGCTGTGGTAGAGCTTCCAATGCCTGCTTAAAACTAGTGCTGAGACACAGAGGAGACATATGAGACAACATCACACACCCACATTATCATACTAACACTTTTTGGTTTTAATTGTATTAAGACATCTGTGTTGAACGTGTTTATGTCTTACAGACTCTCTGATGTGAGGTACAGCTCTATGGCGTCTCGCAGCGCACAGATTTCCAGACGTGCCTAGAGAGAGAAATATTAATGATGGTGAAAAATTATGATGTGGATTTCAACACCTTAAGATTAAATGTTGACTGTCCCGATGACTTGTACCTGCAGTGCACCGTTTTTACTAAAGGAGGACACACACTGCATCAGACGGCTCATTTCTTCAGCTACAGCCTCAATGATCTTTGATAAAACACGAGAAACCAGCTCCTTG
Organism: Sinocyclocheilus grahami; assembly: GCF_001515645.1. Taxonomy (NCBI): domain Eukaryota; kingdom Metazoa; phylum Chordata; class Actinopteri; order Cypriniformes; family Cyprinidae; genus Sinocyclocheilus; species Sinocyclocheilus grahami. Next base: position 797,533 of record NW_015505735.1, read on the forward strand.
GAAACTGTGAAAACCTGAAAGAGCAAAAAAAAAAACAGATTCTTTGAGACGGTCTATTAATTTCACCAATATGTTTTAGCGCAAAATGAATATATTAATGGCTGCTGAAAATTCAGCTTTCCAATCACAGGAATAAATTACATTTTAAAATACAATGAAATAAAAAATATTAATTTTGAATTATAATAATATTTCACAATATTGCTGTTTTTTTCTATAGCACAATAAACAAATAAATACAGCCTTGGTCAGCTTAATACTTAATACTCCGAATACAATCGGAGATATATAAAAAAAATGTCCAAGCTTTATAATAGCAGTGAATGGGGGTTGAGATTTTGAAGCCCAAAAAAGTGCATCCATCCATCATAAAAAGTACTCCACACGACTCCGGGCGGTTAATAAAGGCCTTCTGAAGTGAAGCAATGTTTTTGTGTAAGAAAAATATCCATATTAAAAACTTTATAAACCGTAATTTCTAGCTTCCGCTAACTGTCGTACGTATGTTCACTAAAGAGTGGCGTTCCAGTGGATGCCGTAGGATGTAGGCATAGCGTAAGCTCTGGTGAGAAGTGTTCCAAACTTGGAAGCGCAGCGGAGAGAGCAAAACAAAACACCGGTCATGAATTAGAAGTACAGAGGATTTTGATATAAGAAAAGAGGAGACCTTCCTTTCTGTAAACAAAACTTGGTTCTCACGAGACTAGCATATTCTCATCGGAGCTTATGCTACGCATACTTCCTACGTCATCCGCTGGAATGCCACTCTCTCGTGAATGCACATACGACAGTTAGTAGAAGCTAGATATTACGGTTTATAAAGTTTTAAATATGGATTATTTTATTACACAAACACATCGCTTCGCTTCAGGAGGCCTTTATTAATCTCCCGGAACCGTGTGGAGTACTTATCATGATGGATGGATGCACTTGTTTGGGCTTCAAGATCTCAGCCACCATTCACTGCCGTTATAAATCTTGGAAGAGCCAGGACATTTTTTAATGTAACTCCGATTGCATTCGTCTGAACGAAGAAAGTCATATACACCTAGGATGGCTTGAGGACAAGTAAACTATCCCTTTAAGAAATGTTCATTAAAAATTGTAACCAACCCCTCAAATAGTGTATTTTTACAGTTGACTGTACGTTTCGTCATGATTTTTTTTTGTCCACCAAGCTTGTCACATTGAATTCTGGGATTATCTTATCCACTAAGACAACATGTGATGCTGTCTTAGAATTTGGCCAAAACAAGGTACCTTATAATGAAACACACTGTTGCTGCTTACTTTTTAGAATTGAAAGTGTAAACATAAAGCTTTTAAATGCTGTCTATGTAAAGAGCTCACAAGGTTTTGGAACAGAAAAGGTGGCATTCTTAAAGTTTAAGATGTCTATCAGAGCATCTTTTAAAGCAGATGGGCGATTTGTTGAACTGAAGGTTTGAGCATCTCACCTCAGCATGAACAGAGATGATGCTGACCAAAGCCTCCTTCAAATAACTCCTCACACCTGAGTCAGAAAGAGAGAAAGGGAATGAGAAAAGGTAGATCAATGAGTCATGTTCATGCTTTTTAAGGTTCAAGAAAGGTTTAAACAGGGGGATAAGGAACCATCTGAAACATAGAAGGTGAGAGGAAAATCTTATCAACAAGTATGACATGGTTTTGCCTAGTTGTCATAAATGTTATAATTAAGACACGCTGTGTGTGTCCTCCTTCCTCCATACTGAGGTCAAGCAAAATCATCCCCTTCAATATATCTCAAATGTTTACAGTATGTTTATTTACTTACTTTGCACTATTAAAGTAATCACTTCTTGGTTCTCTACGCATGTGATATCCACATTTATAAGTCACTTTAGTAGTTAAATAGCATGCAACGCTTAATAATATAAATCACATGATTTTTAAGGAGTAATTAAAACAACCAATCTTGTATTACCAGGATAAAAAATTATTTGCTATTCTATAGCGTCATAATTATTTTATGAAAGAGATTATTTCACCACAGTTAAAAATTTTGGGTGAGTAAGATTTTTTGTTTTGTTTTGGAGACGTCTCTTATGCCTTATGGTTGCATTTATTTGATAAAAAATACAGAAACATTAATATTGTGAAATATGATTACAATTTAAAGTGTAATTAATTCCTGTGATGACAAAGCTGAATTTTCAGCAGCCATTATTTCTGTCTTCAGAGTCACATGATCCTTCAGAAATTATTCTGATATGCTGATTTGGTGCTCAAGAAACATTTCTTACAGATATCAATGTTAAACAGTTGTGCTGCGAAATATTTAGTTGAAACCATGATACTTTTTCAGGATTCTTTGATGAAATTGCTATGAACAGCATTTATTTATTTGAAACATAATTTTTTGCAACATGTCTCACTGTTACTTTAGATCAATATAATGCATCCTTGTTGAATAAAAGTATTAAAGGGATAGTTCACCCAAAAATGCTAATTCTGTCATTAATTACTCACCCTCATGTCGTTTCAAACCCGTAAGACCTTCGTTCATCTTCGGAACACAAATTAAGATATTTTTGATGAAATCCGAGAGCTTTCTGACCCTGCATAGACAGCAATACAACTGAAACGTTCAAGGCCCAGAAATGTAGTAAGGTCATCGTTAAAATAGTTCATGTTACATCAGTGGTTCAACCTTAATACCTCATATGATGCCAACCCTCAGACAACATACAAAACTACCAAATTTTGCTATAAGTTTGATCGCAACATATAATCATTGCTGTTAATAGGGTTCAACCTCTGTTTGATTACATGTCACAACTGCTTGATTTTTACCGTGCATTAATGCCATATGGACATCAACTTGAGATAGTCACCACTGATAAGCTATTACTAAATATAATGTAGAAACTTTAATTTTCTGTAAAGTGTCTTTGCAACGATTTGCATTGTGAAAAGCGCTATAAAAAAAACTTGAATTGAATTAAATTAATATTATGAAGATACGAGAGTAGTCATTTTTGTTTTCTTTGCGCACAAAAGCTATTCTCGTAGCTTCATAAAATTAAGGTTGAACCACTGATGTCACATGGACTATTTTAACGATGTCCTTACTACATTTCTGGGCCTTGAATATGGTAGTTGTGTTGATGTCTATGTAGGGTCAGAAAGCTCTTGGATTTCATCAAAAATAACTTGATGAATGAAGGTCTTACAGGTTTGGAATGATATGAGGGTGAGTAATTAATGACAGAATTTTAATTTTTGGGTAAATTAATCCTTTAATAAAAGTATTTAAAAATAAATCTTATTTATCCCAAACTTTTGAATGGAAGTGTACATTCATGTGTAATAATATCGGTTTGTCTATTTTGGAGATAAAGATGATGAACTGATTTGGAGCTAAATCGGAGCAGTTGCGAAGAAAAGTAGGTTTTACACAGTTCAACAAGTTCTTCTTATAACATCTCAGAAGCAGGAAGCTTGTAAGTTCACAAATGATTCACATAACCAATAGCATGGAGTCAAGTATGCACCAACACACCCAATCAACATACACACACACTTTACCATAACTGAAACTGACATAAAAGCAATGACGGCAGACTGAAACTGCAGATTCAAGACAAGCAAAAGTGTTTGTGGATCTTTCTCTATTAGCACCATCTCCAGGTTGATGGTGTTTCAAACAGACAATGTCTTCTAGAAACGTCCACAGAGTGCTGTCAACATACAGATTACATGATTGAGGTGTGTGTTACCTGTAGGTGGCAGGCAGTCTTTCCAGTCAAAGTATCCGGCATAGATGCCAGACTCCAGAGAGCCGACGATAGGATCAGATTTTTTCTCGATGTACGTCTCAAACAGATATTCATCCAGCTGTCTTAATGCCTCTATGCTGACCTGAAGAACAAGAGCATGCATTCAGTTTAATTACAAACCACTGATCATACAAGATTCTCTCCTGAAACACAGAAGTACATGTGACCATAAGAAACCATTAACATCACACACTTCTTGCAGAATGAGTAGAGACCACTCATGCATGTCCATCATTTTGATGTGTGTTGAACTTTAGGGAAGTCCTCAAAAACCAGAATGGAAAGCACCATCTCAAAAGGGGACAAAATCTGTGGGAACTCTGTGAAACACCAGAGATGGACATCTGTCCTGACAGATAAGTGTCAATCTTCACTGAGAAGCAGTCCAAATGTTGTTACATATTTTTAAATAGACTTTTATACATTTTGAAGAAAATGAAAAAGCCTTGTCCATGCCGTTTGTGATGCTTTAGAGTTGTGCATGGTGCATGGAATTTTGTTATTTGTTGTTTGGAGTGTTTTATTGTGTTGCTATGCAGTTCCTAAAGTGTCCTTGGTGCTTTGCTAGGGTGCCATTTACTGGGCCAAGTCAAAAGAGCCCATCCTTATGGATATTCTGAGTCCTGGATTTTGCTCCTTTTAAAAGTCCACCTGGCAAAAAATTATCTACAGTCCAGACCGTTCATAAATAGCACAGTTCTTCTTAAGCTGATTTAAGGCCTCTTACCTGAATGCTGCAAAAAAAAAAAAAATTCTAGCTCAATATATATATATATATTAAGTTTATTTTTCTTACCCGATTTGCAGATATTTTTTTCCTTGTTTTGTGCATAAAGTCACTTAATTTTGATACATTGTCCAGAAAACAAGACATAATAAACTTAATTTTGCTTCTTAAGTAAATGTATACTGATTTAAGAATGTTTAGATATTTTAAGCTAAGTTAAGCTAACGGTCACTGTCAGTGTAAACCAGTGTCACTTTATGATCATGTAATAAACCTCTCCTGTGAGTTATCAAGCTCTTATTCAGAGTTAAATCTCTCTGAAAGGTGCAATGCAGATTATTCTCATCATACTTTATTGATCTACACAAACCTGTTGGCCCAACACACTCATTCACTATATCTGCATCGAAATCAACTGTATTTACTGGAAAGGCCAACCATAACCTTTCACGAGGGCTTCACCCTCTCCTCTGTAGGGCACAAAAGCCACCTTAAGTGAGTGTGTTGTAATGCCACCATGAAAAACCCTTGAGCTTCTCCTCAATCTACATGAGTCATTCTCACTTCAGTAAAATATACATAAATTACCACACTTGGAAACACATCTGTTATCACTTAGAAAAAAGAAAATGCCAACAGTGGATTGGAGTAAAAGGGAAGTGTGCATGTGTCTTTGTACCCTGATGATCTTCTCTGCAGTGGTAAAGCCGTTCTTCTCCAGGTGCTCAGCCAGATTGAGAAACGTGTGTCTCTCCAGATACTGACAGTTACTGAGGATGATGAGGAGACGTTGCTCCTACATGAGCCAGAACAAACACACACACAGCAACTGAATCAGTTACAACGAACATACATATACGTATCTAGAGAGAGATTTTTTCCCCTGATACATTAAATTGTAATGATTAGAGTGATTTAGAATGATTTCTGAATGATCATGTGACACTTAAGACTGGAGCTTTGCCATCACAGAAATAAATTACATTTTTTAAAAATATGTTCAAAAAGAAAACAGTTATTTTAAATTGTAATAACATTTCATATAATTACTGTTTTTACTGTATATCTGATCAAATAAATGCAGCCTTGGTGAGCATAAGAGACTTAAAAACATTGTATCTAGAGAGAGATTTTTTCCCCTGATACATTAAATTGTAATGATTAGAGTGATTTAGAATGATTTCTGAATGATCATGTGACACTTAAGACTGGAGCTTTGCCATCACAGAAATAAATTACATTTTTAAAAAATATGTTCAAAAAGAAAACAGTTATTTTAAATTGTAATAACATTTCATATAATGACTGTTTTTACTGTATATCTGATCAAATAAATGCAGCCTTGGTGAGCATAAGAGACTTAAAAACATTTTTAAAACATCCTACTAACCCCAAACTTGCACATTTATATACACTTGAACAAGAAATAGCCTGACAGTTTGTGAAGCAGTACTATTACAGGTATGATTGGGTATGTGTGTGCCTTTACTTAACCATAAACCAGTCTGTGAAGAAGAGAGAGAGTAAAACAGAGAAAGAGAGAGACAGGGGAAACCTGCAGCTCTTCCACTGCAGGCTTGGGGAAACCCCATGTGAGCGGCTGCTGCATTGTGCTCTCTGAAGAAAAAGCTGCTGTTTTTCACAACACATGACTCTTGTGCGTGATATTCAGATGTTTGCTGAGTTGCAGATGGAAACTGTGACAAAGCATCCATAACGGAACACAGGATGTTTTCTTGGGAAAAGGGTTCTTAAGAACTAATAAATAACACACACACAAAAAAAGACAGTGGCATTTGAGTGCAATTTTTTCCCCCCCACTATTTGACTACAATATTAAAAGTGGCATTTATTTATAATAAATATAGTGCAGATATTTTAACCAAAATGTCATGTTTCAAATTACAAACCAACATTATATGTATAGTTCAACATCTGCACAAAAAGTATTTGCATACTTTCTGGTTGTCAAATGTTAGTGGAACATGTCCATAAGTTGATGTGATGAACTATACCCGTGGCTGCTCTGCTAGGACACCTGTGCAAACTTAAGGGAACTGACTTCATATGAACACTAAAAATCCCCCTTCATGACTAGTTAGTTGTAAAAATAACTGCAAATATATAAAGAAATGCTTAAAAAAAACCTGAAGTTTGTTCGTCGATGATGTCTAGCATAATGTCTTTTGCAGATGCCAATTTATTTTGATATTTTGTATCTAAAGTAAAGTCATTAGGCCATTTTAAATCTAACTTAAGCATCAGGAAGGGACCAAATATGCTTTGGGGTCACTGTAAACTCTATTTGTGTGGTTTAAACTTTTAATCAAGCACATGTGCGCGCACACACACACACACACACA
>NW_015505735.1:807013-815230 GCF_001515645.1 Sinocyclocheilus grahami
ACTTCTGATTTTTTGAAGTCGACTTTTATGTGATGAAAGTCGAGTCGAAGTCGGCTAGTTGCTGATGACGTCATTAATGAACAAATAAGTCTGGAGCTGTGATAAACACCTTGTGCACAGCTACGGCATATGACACAGCGCTGCCCACATGGCTATTGCTCCTATAACAGCTAATTTTTAACCGTTCTTTTGCGGTGCATTCTCCAGAATGTGCATTCTCCTGTTCAATTTCGAGCATCCAGTAATATAATCACACATGTCTTGTGGAGCGCTTTCAGAGTATGCATTTATTTGTCATTTTAACTGTTTGGAAATGGAGCGTAAATGTGGAAGTCCTTCAAAGATTTCTTATCCTGTTGCGCCCTCTTATAGGACCAGCGACTAGTCGACGTCAAGCTTAAAGCTTCATGGCAGAGCATTGAAGTCGACTAGTCGGTGCAACCCCTAATATATATATATATATATAATTTTTGAATCGTAATAATATTTCACAATATTACTGTTTTTTCCTGAAACAAACAAATAAATACAGCCTTGGTCATCTTAAGAAACGTTCAGTAAAAATGGCACCAACCTTCCAAATGGTATTGTATATTTACAGTTGACTGTGCAGATTGTCATAGTTTTTTTTCACCAAGCTTGTCGCTTTGAATTCTGGGATTGTCTTATCCACAAAGACAACATGTGATGCTGTCTTAGAATTTGGCCAAAACAAGGTACTTTATAATGAAACACACTGTTGCTGCCTAATTTTTTTCATTGAATCTGTACCTATAAAGCTTTTAAATGCTGTCTATGTAAGTAGCTCATAAGGTTTTGGAACAGAAAAGGTGGCATTCATAAGGTGTAAGATAACAGGGCATCTTTTAAAGCAGAGATGAGCGATTTGTCGACTGAAGGTTTGAGCATCTCACCTCAGCATGAACAGAGATAATGCTGACCAAAGCCTCCTTCAAGTAACTCCTCACACCTGAGTCAGAGAGAACGGGAATAAGAAAAGGTAGATCAATGAGTCATGTTCTTGCTTTTTTTAAGGTTCAAGAAAGTTTAAACGGGGGTAAGGAACCATCTGAAGATGAGAGGAAAATCTTATCAGCTTCTCTTCACAAGTGTGACATGGTTTTGCCTAGTTGTCAGAAATTTGATTAAGTCTAAAATGTCCTCCTCCATACTGAGGTCAAGCAAAATAATCCCCTTTAACATACTTCAAATTTTTAAATTTTTATGTTTACAGTATGTTTATTTATTTTCTTTGCACTGTTAAAATAATCACTTCTTGTTCCTCTACGCGTGTGACATCCACATTTATAAGTCCCTCTAGTATTTAAATAATAATATAAATATCATATGACTTTTAAGGAGCAATTAAAAGAACCAATCTTATATTATTTTTCCAGTACAAAAATATTTGCTCTGTAAGATTTTATATTCTGAATCGATACCATTTTAATTCTTATTTCAAAGAGGTTATTTCACTACAGTTCAAAAGTTTGGGGTGAGCAAGATTCTTTTACTATTTTGGAGAGGCCTCTTATGCTCAACCTAGGTTCATTTATTTGATACAGAAAAAACATTAATATTGTGAAATATGAATACAATTCAAAGTAACTGTGTTCTATTTTAATATACTTTAAAGTGTAATTTATTCCTTTGATGGAAAAGCTGTATTTTCAGCATCATTACTCCAGTCTTCAGTGTCACATGATCTTTCAGAAATCATTCCAATATGCTGATTTGGGGCTCAAGAAACATTTCTTATAGATATCAATGTTGAAAATGTCAAAATATTTTGTGGAAACCATAATACTTTTTTCCAGGATTCTTTGATAAAATTCTTTGATTCTTTGATAAAATATTTGAAACAAAACTTTTGAACTGTAGCATACATTCTTGTGTAATAACATTAGCTTGTCTGTTCTGGAGCTAAATATAATGATTTTTCAAACTGACTGGGAGCTAAATCAGAGCAGTGGTGAAGTGTAGTGGGTTGGTTTTACACAGTTCAACAAGTTCTTCTTATAACATCTCAGAAGCAGGAAGCTTGTAAGTTCACAAATGATTCACATAACCAATAGCATGGAGTCAAGTATGCACCAACACACCCAATCAACATACACACACACTTTACCATAACTGAAACTGACATAAAAGCAATGACGGCAGACTGAAACTGCAGATTCAAGACAAGCAAAAGTGTTTGTGGATCTTTCTCTATTAGCACCATCTCCAGGTTGATGGTGTTTCAAACAGACAATGTCTTCTAGAAACGTCCACAGAGTGCTGTCAACATACAGATTACATGATTGAGGTGTGTGTTACCTGTAGGTGGCAGGCAGTCTTTCCAGTCAAAGTATCCGGCATAGATGCCAGACTCCAGAGAGCCGACGATAGGATCAGATTTTTTCTCGATGTACGTCTCAAACAGATATTCATCCAGCTGTCTTAATGCCTCTATGCTGACCTGAAGAACAAGAGCATGCATTCAGTTTAATTACAAACCACTGATCATACAAGATTCTCTCCTGAAACACAGAAGTACATGTGACCATAAGAAACCATTAACATCACACACTTCTTGCAGAATGAGTAGAGACCACTCATGCATGTCCATCATTTTGATGTGTGTTGAACTTTAGGGAAGTCCTCAAAAACCAGAATGGAAAGCACCATCTCAAAAGGGGACAAAATCTGTGGGAACTCTGTGAAACACCAGAGATGGACATCTGTCCTGACAGATAAGTGTCAATCTTCACTGAGAAGCAGTCCAAATGTTGTTACATATTTTTAAATAGACTTTTATACATTTTGAAGAAAATGAAAAAGCCTTGTCCATGCCGTTTGTGATGCTTTAGAGTTGTGCATGGTGCATGGAATTTTGTTATTTGTTGTTTGGAGTGTTTTATTGTGTTGCTATGCAGTTCCTAAAGTGTCCTTGGTGCTTTGCTAGGGTGCCATTTACTGGGCCAAGTCAAAAGAGCCCATCCTTATGGATATTCTGAGTCCTGGATTTTGCTCCTTTTAAAAGTCCACCTGGCAAAAAATTATCTACAGTCCAGACCGTTCATAAATAGCACAGTTCTTCTTAAGCTGATTTAAGGCCTCTTACCTGAATGCTGCAAAAAAAAAAAAAATTCTAGCTCAATATATATATATATATTAAGTTTATTTTTCTTACCCGATTTGCAGATATTTTTTTCCTTGTTTTGTGCATAAAGTCACTTAATTTTGATACATTGTCCAGAAAACAAGACATAATAAACTTAATTTTGCTTCTTAAGTAAATGTATACTGATTTAAGAATGTTTAGATATTTTAAGCTAAGTTAAGCTAACGGTCACTGTCAGTGTAAACCAGTGTCACTTTATGATCATGTAATAAACCTCTCCTGTGAGTTATCAAGCTCTTATTCAGAGTTAAATCTCTCTGAAAGGTGCAATGCAGATTATTCTCATCATACTTTATTGATCTACACAAACCTGTTGGCCCAACACACTCATTCACTATATCTGCATCGAAATCAACTGTATTTACTGGAAAGGCCAACCATAACCTTTCACGAGGGCTTCACCCTCTCCTCTGTAGGGCACAAAAGCCACCTTAAGTGAGTGTGTTGTAATGCCACCATGAAAAACCCTTGAGCTTCTCCTCAATCTACATGAGTCATTCTCACTTCAGTAAAATATACATAAATTACCACACTTGGAAACACATCTGTTATCACTTAGAAAAAAGAAAATGCCAACTGTGGACTGGAGTAAAAGGGAAGTGTGCATGTGTCTTTGTACCCTGATGATCTTCTCTGCAGTGGTAAAGCCGTTCTTCTCCAGGTGCTCAGCCAGATTGAGAAACGTGTGTCTCTCCAGATACTGACAGTTACTGAGGATGATGAGGAGACGTTGCTCCTACATGAGCCAGAACAAACACACACACAGCAACTGAATCAGTTACAACGAACATACATATATGTATCTAGAGAGAGATTTTTTCCCCTGATACATTAAATTGTAATGATTAGAGTGATTTAGAATGATTTCTGAATGATCATGTGACACTTAAGACTGGAGCTTTGCCATCACAGAAATAAATTACATTTTTTAAAAATATGTTCAAAAAGAAAACAGTTATTTTAAATTGTAATAACATTTCATATAATTACTGTTTTTACTGTATATCTGATCAAATAAATGCAGCCTTGGTGAGCATAAGAGACTTAAAAACATTTTTAAAACATCCTACTAACCCCAAACTTGCACATTTATATACACTTGAACAAGAAATAGCCTGACAGTTTGTGAAGCAGTACTATTACAGGTATGATTGGGTATGTGTGTGCCTTTACTTAACCATAAACCAGTCTGTGAAGAAGAGAGAGAGTAAAACAGAGAAAGAGAGAGACAGGGGAAACCTGCAGCTCTTCCACTGCAGGCTTGGGGAAACCCCATGTGAGCGGCTGCTGCATTGTGCTCTCTGAAGAAAAAGCTGCTGTTTTTCACAACACATGACTCTTGTGCGTGATATTCAGATGTTTGCTGAGTTGCAGATGGAAACTGTGACAAAGCATCCATAACGGAACACAGGATGTTTTCTTGGGAAAAGGGTTCTTAAGAACTAATAAATAACACACACACAAAAAAAGACAGTGGCATTTGAGTGCAATTTTTTCCCCCCCACTATTTGACTACAATATTAAAAGTGGCATTTATTTATAATAAATATAGTGCAGATATTTTAACCAAAATGTCATGTTTCAAATTACAAACCAACATTATATGTATAGTTCAACATCTGCACAAAAAGTATTTGCATACTTTCTGGTTGTCAAATGTTAGTGGAACATGTCCATAAGTTGATGTGATGAACTATACCCGTGGCTGCTCTGCTAGGACACCTGTGCAAACTTAAGGGAACTGACTTCATATGAACACTAAAAATCCCCCTTCATGACTAGTTAGTTGTAAAAATAACTGCAAATATATAAAGAAATGCTTAAAAAAAACCTGAAGTTTGTTCGTCGATGATGTCTAGCATAATGTCTTTTGCAGATGCCAATTTATTTTGATATTTTGTATCTAAAGTAAAGTCATTAGGCCATTTTAAATCTAACTTAAGCATCAGGAAGGGACCAAATATGCTTTGGGGTCACTGTAAACTCTATTTGTGTGGTTTAAACTTTTAATCAAGCACATGTGCGCGCACACACACACACACACACAAACACACACAACATTACTGAATAAGCACAAAAGAAGGGTTTAAATGGAGGGAGGAAGCACTCAAGGTTACTTGAGGTCTCTGAATATCTTCAATCAACAAGGCTTCGTTTTGATAATTTTTAAACACACTCTCTCTCTTTTTCTCAGTCTATCAGGTTTTCAGCTTTCAGTAGTACTCTGACACTGTGGTTCAGATACTACACATCAACACCGTGTTATTTGGATTTCAGTCAGTGTCAAATCATTTAAAATAAAGTGAGAAGCTGAACATGTCAGAGTAGCGTGAAGGCAGCTGTTATCTACACTCACTTCCTATTCTCCGTACTCAAATATCCTGTCGCATAGTGACATCCACCTCTGCAGTTTACTGTGAATAAAATACCACATAAAGCTACTTGATGTAGTAACCAGCTAACCAGTTTACACATACTGCATTTTATTTATGTGGCCATTTTTTGACATTTTATTGACCGTGAAAGTGGATTAACAAAAAAAGTGAAGAGGGGGGAATGTAATGAGTATCCAACGCAAGTCAGATTCAAATCTCCCATATGAGCACCACAGCTTGATGTACTAACTGCTAGGGCACAATTCATATTTATTTTATATGAATAATAAAATTATCTGTATGTATATTATACCTCACAGTACTCTTTTAAATATGCATTATTTGTGGGAATAGAGAGAAAGAACATGGACAAAGCTGGAAATCAGGAGGGGAGGGGGGAAATGGCCTTACTGGTTTTGAACCGAAGTCAGGCGAGGCCAAGTCCACAGACAAACTGAAAGAGAAAAACCTTGATATTATACTCCCACTGTAAACTTAAACATTCAGACTAAACATTATATATATATGGCTCAGTTTTCACAAAAATGAAAAATTCAATAATAAAAAACATTTTTTTTTATCAAATATATTTTTACAGAACTTTACACCACTTGATATTTTTAGAGTCATTAAATCAAAATTACTGTTGAAAAGGTATATATATAATATATACAATAAAACTCACTGAGAGGTGCCAATTTCTCCATCAGTCTTGGTGCTGAGATGCTCAAGGCACTTAATAAAGACCTATACCAAGCAGAGACATACAAATTATTTTTAATCAGCATGGATTATATTTACAAATCCCAACATACACAGAAACCAGAACACAGTACCTTCATGATAGAAACACACTGCTCACAAGATTTGTCTTGAACCACATCCAGATTAAAGATCTGAGAACAAAAAGACAGACACATATAAAACTGATTACGCTCCATATAATCTGCAGTGGAAGGGCAGAGGATGAGTGTCGTGTGAATATTTGTACATTGATCTCTCCAGGTTTACATTCCATGGGCTCCTTCAGAGACTGCAGCATCTGAACCATACACTGCTCAAACTGGGCCGGCTGAAACAGACACACCATTTATCCTTAAGTTTTTGATTTTCAAGTTTTTCTAATGAAATAAACCAGATAAAATATAATAAAAGCATAAAACATATACCAGTGACGTGATTCCTTCATTGTCCACAACCCAGTCTTCTTTTTCTGCAAGTCTCTTAACGTCTAAATAACACAAAGATTAATCAATATAAAATAATCAATAACATTAAATCAATACATTAGAAACTCACTTCTCCCATTCTCTCAATATCAGTATTAAGGAAACAACTTTAACTGGGAAAGCTAGTTTTTTGAAAAAGTATTTGGCTATTAGTTATAACAAAAAAAGTACAAATTTACAGTAAAATACAACAATAATCAATTAAAACTATAGTCAAAATCCTAGTGATAGACAGTAGAATTTAAGTAGTAATTTAGAATTTAGTAGTATTTTGCAAAAAAAGAGAAGATGCAGGGTTTCCGTGCAATTTTGTGAGGTTTTGAAATAGGTTTTGAACAACTTTGGCTACTAAAAATTTAGTTTATACTGCTCCAGATGTTGACTAGCTAGTGTTCACCAATTTATCGATGGTTAATTCTGTGAATAAAACTTTAGTTCATTAGAGCTGTCTTGATAAAACCCTAAAATGACTAATAAGCTGTTTATACTGAACTTGAATGTGAATATATTAAGTTGAGATCTCTAGAGCTCCCTCTATTGTTTTCATCTGGAGCAATCAACATCAGTGATAGACTGATATATCTCGGTCAGCTCATCTTGAGATGATCAGTGTTGACCAATAACCTTATCTGCAAGGCATTTTAAGCAAATATTCTGTAGACTAGTTCAGCAATCTCATGCCATTGTTTGCCTGAAATGAAACCAAGACATTTACAAAAGCGTAAATGTGAATGTGTAGTTTTACCCTCTTCAGTGTGCTGTAGTGTGGTCAGCAGGCAGTGCACACGCAGGTCCTGAAGTAAATCCTGAATCACCTGCAGCAAGTCATTAGGAATCTCTAAAGCTGACAGAGCTTCATGACTTAAGATAAATGCAGAGCACTAATTCCAAGTATGGGTCACCATGGCCACATGTCACGTCACTTTCACTTTCAAAATGAAAATCAATTAAAAACTAGGAAGTTACTCTTATATCTTCATATTGTTAAACCAGCCCTAGCATCCACATGGCTGACATGTTCCCTTTCAGTCGGTCACTCTCGACGTCACGTCGGATGACCGGCGAAATTGGGATCTCGCTTAGAGAGACCAATCTACTTCGAGTGTAAACTAAACGAGCCAATGCACGTTGGCATGCGATCATTGCATCCAGCTGCCGCTGATCACAGCGTGAGTATAAGTAGGCAGCAGATGCAGCGCATATTCAGGTTTTCGCTTCGGAGCTGAGCGATCACATCGTTCTGCTCCTGACTACTCTACTGAGAGAAGAAGACTGAACGAGTTGTAGCAATGCCTGAATCGGATCCAGAAATAACGGCTATGCTTTCCCGAGCCGCTGTAGGGGTAGGGCTCGAATGGAAACTTCCACCGTGTCCCGAGCCCTCAAGGTTGCACGATTGGTTCTTGGGGTGGTCCGCGCTGGTTCTCAGCGCCCCGCCTCGGTGCCT
>NW_015505735.1:815314-824885 GCF_001515645.1 Sinocyclocheilus grahami
GACCGTTGCGTACATCAACCGACAAGGTGGTCTGCGCTCCCGTTGCTTGTCGCAACTCGCCCGCCACCTACTCCTCTGGAGTCAGAAGCATCTGAGGTCGCTTCGTGCTGTTCACATTTCTGGGCTGCTCAACCCGGCAGCCAACGAGCTGTCTCGAGCTGTGCTCCCGGGAGAATGGCGACTCCATCCCCTGACGGTCCAGCTGGTTTGGGGACGTTTCAGAGCCGCTCAGGTAGACCTCTTTGCCTCTCCAGAAACCTCTCACTGCCAGTTGTTCTTCTCCCTGCCGAGGGAACATTCAGCGCGGACGCACTGGCACACAGTATGCGTTTCCCCCAGTGAGCCTTCTTGCACAGTTGCTGTGCAAGGTCAGGGAGGATGAGGAGCAGGTCCGGTTGGTGGCACACTATTGGCCTACCTGGACCTGGTTCCCGGAACTAATGCTCCTCGCGACAGCCCCTCCTTGGCCGATTCCTCTGAGGAAGGATCTACTGACTCCGAGACAGGGCACCCTTTGGCACCTCGCGTCCAGACCTCATTCAACTTCATTCCGTCCAGACGGGACGCGGAGGTTCTGAGTGACCTACCTCAAGAGGTAGTCGACACCATCACTTCTGCGAGAGCACCATCTACGAGACACGCCTACGCTTTGAAGTGGAACCTGTTCGTTGAGTGGTGTTCTTCTCGCCGAGAAGACCCCCAAATATGCCCGATCAGAGTTGTGCTGTCCTTTTTGCAGCAAGGGTTGGAGCGAAGGCTGTCTCCCTCCACCCTTAAAGTTTATGTCGCTGTTTAGGTCCATATAGTAGACCCTGTTGAGCTCCTCCATCCCCTCGGCAGCCAGGCGTGGCGGAGCGTCCGGCGCCAGGCCTTCACTCATTGAATCTTCGAGAACCGGCAGAAGGCTGGGTTCCATATGTAAGGCCTAAGTGGATCCCATATGTGTAAAGTCCATGGTATAGCCTCGAGCCCGTGTTTCCCCGGCAGACTTCTGCCATTCCAAGAGGGTTACAATCACCTCCATTCTTCCATATGCACCCAAGGAATGTTCATATGTGTATTGTTTCTGAAACCTCCTTCGGGAAGATTGGAGCTTCCATAACGTCCCTGTTCCAAGTAGAACGAGTACGTTTTCCCAGTGTTATACGTGGCGTCTCTGTTCCCTCCTTCAGGGAACAAGGGTTACCATACGTAACCGAGATGTTCACCTGTTATGTACACGAAACAGACACTTGACAAAGTCAAAATGCGATACGGAAGAAACTTAGATTAAACATCAGTTTCGGTCAATGATTTCAGCCCTCTAAACAGTTTCAGATGAAACTGAAAATTAATTTTTGGGCCAGATATTTTGGTGCATCACTACTCTTAAACCTTGTGGCTCATGCGCACACTTAATCTCCAGACTACAAGCATAAAACCATTCCAGCTGCTTTACTGACCTTAAAGTCATTCTGTCTTTGCCGGGCGTTCTTCTTTAACTTCTCCACCTGACCAGATTTCTCTCCCGTCTGTCCAAGACAACACAGTCAACAAGATTCAAAGAGTGTGTTTGTAATCAAAACATGATTACACTAGCCCTGGTTTCTAACACTTCTGAGTATATTTGTCCATGTATCTACCTCACTGAACAGGCTGCCGTTGACGTAAGAGATCCACAGTTTCCAGAAGTTGGGCAGCTGGCTGATGACCACGTCTGAGAGCTTCTCCACAAACCTCACCTGCTGAGGGCTCTTATAGTGCCACGCTGAGAAAATATGTATTATATAATGTTATGAAGACAGCAGCATTCTGCTTCTGAAATGAAAGCAGCTAACAATGAGACTTCTACGAGTTTCACAACTCATGCTAACTAGGTGCAGTTTCAAACATCAAATCATTTTTTAACTTACTGAAAGCGAAATTCTGCACAAAGCAACAAAATCACAGCAAATCAGAGCATTTTCCATAAATTATATACAGATATTAATTATTGTATATCTGTATATAATATTTGTAAGATTTTTAAATTATTTCTGAAAGAAGTATCTTATGCTCAACAAGCTCAAAAAGCAGTAAAAACAATTATATTGTAAAATATTATTACAAATTAAAATAACGGTTTTCTATTTTAATATAATTGAAAACATACTTTATGCGTTTGGTGGCAAAGGTGAATTTGTCAGCAGCACATGATCCTTCAGAAATCATATGTTAATCATTCTGTTATTGTACTCACAGTCATCTTTAGGTGTCTGGAAGCTGCCTCCTCTCTTCACTGGAGCTGAGAGGCTGATCCTGTTCAGAGCTGAGGAGCGATCCAGCTCTAAACCCACACCACCCACTGACACAGAGAGACACAATGAATGCTCATCGACATACGTCAGCATTTAACAATGAATCACGTTTATAAAAACAAAAGGGTTTCAGTTACCCCATCACATGGCCGATATATCACTCAGCTAAGAGTGACAATTCATGCTCGACTCCTGGTCTGATGTTGATGAAGGCATATTTGAGCCTTGCTCATGGGGAAACAGGTCTAGATGATGCTGCACTCTTTTAATCTGTTTTTTTTTTCTTTCTTTTTTCCCCTGTGATTTGAGTGCAAATCATGAGGCAAATGCCTTTATGCAAAGTGACTTTCAAAATACTTATCATAGGACAATCGTCCTGACACAACCTTTTTGGTTACCAGCCAAGTCAAGCTGGTATGTATGGTGCAGTATAGGGGTGTGCCCCAAGCCGAATACCTTATTCGGAAAGGCACGGATAATGATATTATACATAACCTCTAAAATCACTACGCAATAACGAGGTGTGTGAAGTGAATGAGTGTATGCACAGATGAAATAAGCGCAAATCAAATAGTCGCGTTGCTGTTGCCTCTCTGTATGTCTCTCAGAAATCTGAGCTTGGCAAGAGTACATCAACTAAAATACTACATCATACACATATTCTACTATGTAATATGTATATTTAACTGTTTTAAATCTTGCGATATGATACACGAATGAATGAAATAAGCACAGCATGATTGCAAACAGCCGCGTTCTTTCAGAAACCAAACCAGCTCTAGCCTAATAATAAACTAAGATACATATACATGTTCTGCTGCTTGATATGTCATTTAAATGTTTTAAACTTGGTATGATAGGCTACATATTTCTCTGTCTCACTCTCTCTCGGAGATGGCATTTATGCAGGTATATAATTTGTTCAGATTTATATTTGTATGCACAGTAAAAAGTTGTTATTTTTTATATGTTTCAACCTCCATATTCTTTAATCAGCTAGTTGTAGAGTCTAGTTATTTGAGGTTGTGGTTTCACCTGACATTACTCAGTACACAGAGTTATAAATATTCCTCTTATTTTACTTTTATTACTACTGTTTTAATTAGGGTCACCTGAAGCCCAACCGCATTACACCTCAAAGGACTGTCTATACGAGGCTATCAGCTCCGACAGTTAGAAGATATTTAAATAAATGTTATAATCAAAATGAAAAATATTATTTAATCAGTTATACTAGGCATATTTTTTTCAGTGATAACTACGAAGAAAAAAAAAAGGCTGTAAATTCATTGAAATAATGGTTTTCCGTTTTCTCAAGTAATTGCGATCATTTTGAAATTGTTACAGATACAGATATTGACTCCTCTGCGCAACCCTATGGCAGTAGCTCTTCTCTGACAGTAGATGGCACTAAAGAGCTTTCTGGGACTCTGCCTGAGTCTTGATTAAATTGTTGATATAGTCTGAAACATTCAATATGTCCACATAGTGTACGCATGTCATGTTTCATGTTTCTCTCTCACAGATAAAGATGTATACCATTCAGCCACTTGGACGTTTACTCTCTCTTTCGTCTGATAAAAAATGAATGCTGGTGTTGATCCAGGTGTCCAATCATCTCATGTGTTTATCTATGCTCCTCTCTCTCCTTGTATTCCCCGATGTCTGCCCCCCCCCCCCCCCCCCCCCCCCCCCCCCCCCCCCCCACAGCACACACAGGGCAGAACACACACACACTGCTTTCACTCTTCGGAGCTGTAGAGGAACCATCAATTTATTTCAAACTATCTGCATGTGTGTGTACCTTTCTGCTCTTTGACCAAATCTTCTTTACAGTTTTGCATTAGCTGCAGGATCCACTTGTGTTGAGCGACTATACATTGCCATGCTGGGTCACCTGGAGCATGTAGATCCGACAGGTATCTTGAGTAAAAAGAGAGAGAGAATCATTAGATCAATATAATCACGTCCTTTTCAGGACCCCTTAAACCCCTCTCACAATGACAGGTCATGTAATTACTTAAAATAAATAATTAAATATAAATAATTTACACTACCACTCAAAGGCTTGGGGTCAGTAAGAAATTAATACTTTTATTCAGGAAGAATACATTAAGTTGATCAAAAGTGACAGGAAAGACTGTTAGAAAAAAAATCTATTTAAAATAAATGCTTTTCTTTTCTTTGAAGATTCTATTCATCAAAGAATCTTGAAAAAAAATGTTTCACAGTTTCCACAAAAATATGTGATAACAAGAAATGCTTCTTGAACAGCAAATTAGCATATTAGAATGATCTCTGCAGGACCATGTTACACTGAAGACTGGAGTATTGCCTGCTGAAAATTCAGCTTTGCCATCATAGGAATAAATTACATAAAAAAAATATATTCAAAAACAATAAGAAAAATAAATTGTAATAATATTTCTCAATATTACTGTTTTTACTGTATAAATGCTTTGATCACATAAATTCAGCCTTGATAAGCACTTCTTTTGGAAACATGCAAACCATTTGAACGGTAGTGAATATGTTATAATAAAAATCTATATTTATAATTAAAAATGAACATTTTTTAGTTGATTTCTCACACAGTACGGGTCTTTTTACTTGACTTTTTTCATATTTGAAGGTCTCTAGCATCAAAAAGCATGAAAACCCCTGTCACAGGTGATGAATAACGTGAGCTTAACACACCTGATATAGCGTTTCTGATCATGTAGAGTGGATGGCGTCTCCAGAAGTTTATCCAAAAGCAGTTTCCTCAGGGCTTCTATCCGCGTCTCCACCTCTGAATACACTACAAACATATATGCAGACGATCTTTCTTAACATTTACACAGTACTCCAGGTAATGTGAATGTATGCGTGTAATATTAACATGTTATCAATTATTATCAGTGAAGATCAGATCACCTTTCTTAAAGACAGGGACTTCTGTGTTCCCAAACAGAGATTTGGCTTTCTCATAATCATTTATAACAACGTCGTAATCGCCCTGGAAGGAAATCATACACATATACACAGTCAGTTTAGCATTCAGAGATCATTTTTATTTATCATAAAGTGTATATACTACCGTTCAAAAGTTTTGGGATGGTAAGATTTTGCAATGTTTTTAAAAGAAGTCACTTCTGCTGCAGTTTTCTGATCAAAAATACTTTATAATAATTATGAAATATTGTGATAAAGTTATTACAATTTAAAATAACTGTTTTCTATTTAAATATATTTTCAAATTGAATTTATTACCATCTTCAGCAGCCATTACTTCAGTCTTCAGTGTCATATTCTTCAGAAATCATTCTAATATGATGAATTTAGTATTCAAGAAACAATCTTTTTTTATTATTATCATCAATATTGAAAACAGTTGTGCTGCCTAATATATTTGTGGAAACTGTGATACATAGATTCTTTGATAAACAGAAGGTTCAAAAGTACAGCATTTATTAGAATTTTTTTTTTGCAACAATGTAAAAGTCTTTACTGTCCCTTTTGATAAATTGAATGTGTCCTTGCTGAATAAATATATTAATTAAATAAATATTCCAAACATCCCTGTACCCAAACTGTTGAACGGTAGGGTGAAAAACGGCATGTATGTATGTATGGGGGATGTCACCTTCTGGATGTTGCGCTCAATGTTGAGTGGCAGGTTAAACAGAAATTTGAATCTCTGGAGGACATTGAGAGCATTGCGTGTGGAGTCGGCCTTGTCCTTTCTGCCCAACACTTCTTGAAACAGGGTGTCAGCAGTTTCACTTGCTCCTGAGAGGAATGAGCAAATGGAAAGAGATGAGAAAAGGGTGTAGAAGGACAACAGCTGATAAAAAGTGGTTTAATCATCCTTGCTCGGTTTGAAATAAATTCAAGATCTCTTATGCTCCCTCTTCTTGGGTGGTCGGCTATTCTGGAATCCCTTGGTCAGATTTAATAAGAACCAGCCCCCTGACAACTATAAAAGTCCGACCAGCCTTTCTTCCACTATTGAGCCCATTTGTGATTGGCTGAGTGTCAAAGGCAGTAAGTGGCTTTGGTAAGAACATACATCTAAATGTACTTGTAAAGATGGATGGTGAGGAGGATAAGGAGGGGTTGGCAATGAAAGCATGTCAGTGTGTGACTGGTTTATTTGTGCGGCCCGCAGGAAACGAGCATGTTTATTGACCTACCGTCACATGAGAGAATTGACATGAAGATATGATTGGGATATGAGTGGTCTCGAACACACGCAGACGCACTCACAGAAACACGCCGAGGTCTGTGTGAAATGTGTGGCTTTGATGGTCTAAAGAGAATGCATATGCAACTCTGAATCTAAATTTAGCTGCTTTGTGTAAACGTGTGTGATTTTGAGCATGTGTTTGGTTTTATGTCTTACTGTTAAGGACGTTCTCTAGTCTCTGGGTCATAGAGCCTTCCACCTTCTCAGTGCCGTCCGATTCAAGCTTCTGATGGATAGCTAGACAGTGAGAGAGAGGGGAAAAAAGTCATGTTTGAGAGCATTTCCATTTTGGGGTCATAAATTAATACTTTTATTCAGCAATGACGCAATAAATTGATCAAAGGTGATAGTAAAGACATTTATAATGTTACAAAAGATTTATATTTCAAATAAATGCTTTTGAACTTTCTATTACACCGTCTTAACAAACACAGGGTATATGCAGAGTTTTTGAAATCAAATGCAAGACTTTTTAAGATCTGCACTAATTTATACGTCCATACAGAACACACCTATACAATCTCAAAACAAATTATGCATTTCAGTTTTTTTTTACTTGATTAAAAAGGCTGCGCACATTCAATGAAAACGTAATGCTGCTTATCAGCAAAACAGGGTAACTGCAAAATTTTAATATTCAAGACATGTTTTATTCCAATATATACATGTGTATTGAAACTGGTTTGTGTACTACTAACATAACAATACATATGAATTAGAGGTCAACCAATATTAGATTTTGCTGATGTGATAATAATGGATGTGTTAAATAATGTTCCTAGTCTTTCCTTACTGTGACAGGGTGGACCAAAGAGAAGCTACAAGAGTTTATGTTGAATTAAGTGCTGGATACAGCTTATTGTGTAACCAAAATACAAATAAAAACAATAATCAAGATTTTGTGAATAATGCAAGAGTTTTCATTATAAACAATCCCAAAATATACTCTTCTTTTGAATTGTCTGTGCATTACTATTACAACTTGCAAATAAAATATGAACTCTTACAACCACCTACAACATTTTACAATATAAACCCCATAATGTAAACACTGTCATAATTCATCAACAGTAGACCATATACAATCACTTGGCATAAACGTGCAGTATTCACTGATTGCGAACTGCTCTGAAACCGCGAGCCTGTAGAACGTGCAACAGTGCTGTGTATTGAATTTCAATGTGTTGAAAATGTGTTGTCACATTTGTTTAATCACAGCCTTTTGAAGTATAATAATCACATTAGACCGTACCGCAATTCCTGTTTTTCTGCCCCAAATTTAAGATCTCTTAAATGATAATTACGACTTGTGTTATACCATTTAAGATATTTAAAGGGATAGTTCACCCAAAAATGAAAATTCTGTCATCAATTACTCACCCTCATGTTGTTTCAAGCCCGTAAGACCTTCGTTCATCTTCGGAACACAAATTAAGATATTTTTGATGGAATCTGAGAGCTGTCTGACTCTGCATATACAGCAATGCAACTGAAACGTTTTCAAGTCCAGAGACGTAGCAAGGAGATCGGTAAAATAATCCATGTGACATCAGGGGTTCAACCGTAATTTTACGAAGCTACGAGAATACTTTTTGTGCGCAAAAAAAAATAAAATAAAAAAACTTTATTCAACAATTCGTCTCCTCCACGTCACCCTAGCGCAATTTTGGAGAGTATCAGCTGGACGTAAACAGCGTATGCTGTTCTGTGTCAGCTGCGTCACACGGATACGCTGTTTTCGTTCAGATCAAATCACAACAACGTAGGAAATAGATCCCGCGTGACCCTTTAAGACTTTTTATGACCTTAAATTTGATCAAACTGAATTTGAGACATTTTAAGACTTTTTAAGGCCATGCACTCTATAGCATATATATATATATATATATGCTATAGAGTGCCTAAATTGGAAGATAAACCTTTGCACAAAAAAACGAATTCTACCTAACTAAGTCACTTTTCTCTCTCCACATCTGGATTTGGGATACTTCTGTACACGATGACATCAGGGCTAACCTCCGGCTCCCGGAATGCTGTGTGGTACACTTCCTCTGTCTCTGAGGTATGTTTTGACTTCTGCCTGGTAAGTTTTGGGAGTCTTCTCTGGGAATCAGTGCAGCTTCCGTTTGCTGCTCTCTCGTTTCCTCTCAGCACAATGACAACCTTATTACAACCTCATCTAAACATTGACAACCACGCCTTGTTATCCGTCCCCATGCATGTCAATCACATGGACACGCAGTGCTAAGAATAGTTCTTCTGTTTGACTTCAGACAAGTGAACCGAGACAAATCCAACACACACAGACAGATTTGAAAAATAGAATCTGCACAGTGACATTGACCTCTGATGACAGCAGTCTGAGTAGAGAACATACACCTGTGTACAATGATGTAAGAAGTGAAAGAAACTTGAATAAAAGGCCCATGCAACTAATTTTGTTAAATGCATCCATATTAGCATTCATATTGTCTATTTGAGCTTTACTTTTAATACTTAATATAGGAACCAACCCAATGAGTTATTCAATGAAGGTCAAAAAAACTTTTTAAATTATACACTTTGTGGGAAAAAAATGTATCACAATCATGAACGTTTCTATCAGAACAAGATTACATTTCTCAGAGGACTTCCAAGATAGCTGAAAAATTGGTATGTAATTTAAATCATAATTTTACACTGATGTTTTGGTAGTGTCATAACATTTTCTGGCAAGCTTAACAATTCTTCACCAGAAGTCCACAGAAAATATTCAAAAAGTAAAAAAAAAAAATAAATACTGTACAATCAATATTCACAAATTAAACTGCTTATAATCAATTCCAATTTGCTTCCAGTCTTTAATTCAAATCGACTCAAAAAGTATGCTATAGAGTGCCTAAATTGGAAGATAAACCTTTGCACAAAAAGACTAATTCTACCTAACTAAGTCACTTTTCTCTCTCCACATCTGGATTTGGGATACTTCTGTACACGATGACATCAGGGCTAACCTCCGGCTCCCGGAATGCTGTGTGGTACACTTCCTCTGTCTCTGAGGTATGTTTTGACTTCTGCCTGGTAAGTT
>NW_015505735.1:824895-835914 GCF_001515645.1 Sinocyclocheilus grahami
GTAAGTTTTGGGAGTCTTCTCTGGGAATCAGTGCAGCTTCCGTTTGCTGCTCTCTCGTTTCCTCTCAGCACAATGACAACCTTATTACAACCTCATCTAAACATTGACAACCACGCCTTGTTATCCGTCCCCATGCATGTCAATCACATGGACACGCAGTGCTAAGAATAGTTCTTCTGTTTGACTTCAGACAAGTGAACCGAGACAAATCCAACACACACAGACAGATTTGAAAAATAGAATCTGCACAGTGACATTGACCTCTGATGACAGCAGTCTGAGTAGAGAACATACACCTGTGTACAATGATGTAAGAAGTGAAAGAAACTTGAATAAAAGGCCCATGCAACTAATTTTGTTAAATGCATCCATATTAGCATTCATATTGTCTATTTGAGCTTTACTTTTAATACTTAATATAGGAACCAACCCAATGAGTTATTCAATGAAGGTCAAAAAAACTTTTTAAATTATACACTTTGTGGGAAAAAAATGTATCACAATCATGAACGTTTCTATCAGAACAAGATTACATTTCTCAGAGGACTTCCAAGATAGCTGAAAAATTGGTATGTAATTTAAATCATAATTTTACACTGATGTTTTGGTAGTGTCATAACATTTTCTGGCAAGCTTAACAATTCTTCACCAGAAGTCCACAGAAAATATTCAAAAAGTAAAAAAAAAAAATAAATACTGTACAATCAATATTCACAAATTAAACTGCTTATAATCAATTCCAATTTGCTTCCAGTCTTTAATTCAAATCGACTCAAAAAGTGGAACTCAAAAATCCTGAGCTTCCCAATGGTCATTACAACATTGTATTTACGGGATGAGTAATTTTAACACAATCATTCCAACATGACCTAAAGGCAACAAAATCCTCATGGCTACAATCCAGTCCCACCCTATATTACTTCCAGCACAATATTCTGTTTCCCTAAAATATGCTTCTGTTTCCTTCAGTCAAATGCAAGAACTGAATTACTTATGGCTGTGTTTATATGTGTTTAAATGTACACACCAAGCACACGTACCTGCAAGAGCATCCTGAGCCTCAAAGAAAGTGCTGAGACCTCCTTTCACGTAGGCCAGACTGCCCTCATTCTTCTTACTGGCCTGTTTCTTAAGATTTCCCACAGCCGCACGCAGTTGTTCAAAGCTAAAACAGCAACAAACATAACGCACATCACACAAAAATCTATTTTGGCAGATTAACAAATGTACAGATGGATGGTATATAGACCGACCTGGTTGAAGAATGGTTCTCAATGAGATACCAGGTGGCAGAGAAATTCTCACTAGTGAAGTCTCCACTCATACTAGGGAACATGTTCTCCAGATCCTTCAGAGGAACCTTCCCTCTGAAAAACAAAAGACAGAATTAAGACAACCACACAGCTGGTCTATAAAGACTCATCACGAAAATACCACAGACCATAGACCATCTGATCTACCACAGTCCAGACCATAAAGAAAACAAGACAGGGCACAAACCAGATCTGTCCACATATAAACAGCACTGCATAAGCCAACCCACTGTGTCTTTTGATGTGTCACAGAATAGACTGATGAAATACATATGATTCATATACCGCTGAAAAATATGGGTACAGTAAGATTTATTTTTTTAAAGAAATACAAAAATCAACATGTTAGAAACATGAGAGCTTTGCTCTCACAGGAATAAATTACATTATAAAATATAATTAATAGATTGTTTTAAAGTGTAGTAATATTTCACATATTACTGTTTTTACTATATTTTTTATCAAATAAATGCAGGCTTGGTGAGCATAAGATTTTTCTTTTAAAAAATATTACAAAATCTTATCCACCCCAAACTTTTGAACTGTAGTGTATCTCATCTGACTGAATATATAGATATAAATGAGTAAATGGTTAAAGGTGCTGCAGAGGTAAAGGGAAAGGAAGAGTTTCACTTCCTATCAAAGGAAATAGTGTACCAATGACTTCATCCAGGTAGAAGACATCCACACAATGGGCTGTTTCTACTTTCTGCTGAACCTCCTTCCTTATAAACACAGCAGTCCACTTCTATAAACACAGGGTAGTGCTTTTTGGGTGACGTGTGTGAGGAAATGCATTTGTTTTAGTCTATGTGAGTGTGTGTTTTAATCAAATGAAGCACATGTGTGTGTGTGTGTGTGTGTGTGTACAGGTTTTTCTACATTGGTGGGGACTTAAACCTAAATACACACCAACTCATGGGAACTTGTGTCAATGGGTACAGCAGAATGAGTTTTTTTGAGATTGTAAAAATGCACAATGTTTTCTGTGAGGGGTAGGTTTAGGTGTAGGGTTGGTGTAGGGCGATAGAAAATACAGTTTGTACAGTATAAAAACCATTACGCCTATGGAGAGTCCCCACAAGGATAGTGAACCAGACTGTGTGTGTGTGTGTCTCAAGTAGAGCAATACGTGTGCTTAGTTGTAGGTGTAAATGTATTACTTTCGAAGTTCATAAGAGGACAACACAAATTCAATTGTGAATGTTTCTTTACTTGTCTATTTCGATGCCCAAAGGGTTGGCCGGCCTCAACGAGAGAGGAGAGATTCCTTTGTTGCGATCGGTCCTCATGTCATAGTAATTCAACTCATCAAGCCAGACCGCAGATTGATCCAGAATGCCTAAACACAAAAAAACATGCACATACTCATTGGTTGAGGGCTTAAAATCCATTGCCGTCTTCAAAGAGCATATGTGTACATTCAAGGAGTGTGTATCAATCAAACCAAAATTATGATTTTGCCTTTAACAGACATTGAGTGTGTTTACATGCACAACAATATGCTGATAATGCAAAAAACACTTTTACATGAGATCCGAAATTATCAGGATTTTTGGTTTGTTTGCTTGTTTTTTACATCAAAACATAAACTGACTTCAGTTGGTATAAAACTAGATGTAGCAATCATTTTATGATAAGCAGATCTTTACGCAATGAAAGGGCACAGTTTAAGATGTTTACATGACCTTACAACAGGGTTAAGCATAATTGGTGTAAGATTGAGCATTGTAAACATGCACAGAGTGTGTGTACATGAGTCAGAGGGCACTGTGAGTGTGTGTCTCACCGATCCTCTCGGGTTTGAGCAGTTTGAAGGAGACTGTGGATGTCCCTTGGCCTCCGCTCCTGGTGGTGACAATGATCTCACCCTTGTCATCTTTAGCAGGACCCACTCGACACACTATCTTACTAGCAGACATCCATTCTGCTGTCAGCAAACAGTTATGACCACAGATAGACAGACCTGACAGACAAAGACCAAGAGAAAAGGAAATCAAATGGCCAAATTAGCCTCAGCTCAGGTCCTTAATGGCATCTTACTCTGAGAATTTTTTTTTTTTTTAAATATAATTTTTGTAACGTCTTCACTGTCACTTATGACCAATTTAATGTGCCCTTGCTGAATAATAAAAAAAAAAAGCTTAATGAACCCAAACCTTTGAACACTAGTGAATGTTTGTTCAAAAGGAGGGTGTGTATCTGTAATGCAAAGGCTATTGCATGTGTATTACCTATGAGATCATTGGGTCCAGTGCCCAGGTTCTCTCCACGAATAGTGACTTTGGTCCACGGCGCGCCCTCGTTGGGTGAGATGCCAGTCACCAAAGGAGGCTGGCGTGCACGAGACATCCTTTAAACACCTAGACTAGACACAGGTAAACACCAAGTGTTTTGTTTAGGCTCAGGAGGCATTCAGCACGTTCAGTGCATTTAAAAACTGTTAGACATGAACAAATAAATCTACCCATTAGGCTCACACCGAGCGAGCGTGTTACTGTTCGGAGTGATACGGATGCTACACTAAATGCAATATGACTAGTAGTTCAGCAATCAAGGCATTTTTCCCGTGGCATTTTGCACTGTCACAAACGCTCTCTCTTGTATGCAAACACCCACACGGAGCACAAGACTGACAGCTCCAGGGAGGTTTGCGTGCAAGACCCCATAGCTGCCTCTGTGTGGTCTGGTAGAGTGTGTTTCTGTGTCTGTGTGGTCTCTGGTATGGGCCAGAGAGAGAGATAAAGGGGGACAGGGTGATGGTTGAGTTCTACAGCAGACCCTCAGAGTCCACAGTGCAGTTTCAGAAGACGTCTAGCAGTAATATAAACTGGGTGTCTGACAAGTATATTCACAGCAGAATTTTTATGATGATACCAATACCTTGGTAAATAGTCAAATTGTCTTTATAGATTACATAGGCCAATGGTGCCCTGTGTTATTTTTTTTGTCTGGATGTCCACTAAAATGCATTTCATGCATACTATGATTTAAATAGACCTCTTTTATGATGAGTATGTTCTCATTCAAAACTCTAAAGCGTGGCAAAAATGTCAAAGTGACAACAATAATTTTGAAAATAAATTAAGAAGAAAATTGGGGAAAAAATCATTAAGCGGCTTGGCATTTTTTGACAAAACAAAAATCAGTGGGGTAGTTTTGACAGAACAAAAGGAAGAAAGAAAGAAAAGAAAAGAAAAAATATCCAAAGGGAGGGGAAAAACAATTCACATAAAACAAACAATTAAAAGGATTACATTTTAACTTCTGCTCAGTTACAGCAAAGTCTGATGAAAGTGAAAATGGTAAAGTCAAACACACACACACACACACACACACTTCTGTGTGGCAACATTTGGAAATGATTGACTGCTTAGATGACTGACACCTGAGAGTCTCTATGGAATAAGGAGCTCTTCTCAGACAAATTACTAAGCGCCATCCTATCAACACTCAGCCCCCTTCATAAACACAGTGACCCCCCACCTACAGCACACACTCTCTCAGCAGGAGAAATTAACACTCGACATGTAATCGCAGGAGCTTGAACAAACTATTTAACACGAGAGCATCATACTGCTGACTGCATATAATTTTTCGACATTTACAAAATGACTACTTAGTGCTTTTATTAGATAATAAAGATATAAATTCTAAATATTGGCCATGATATAAATAATTATATGCTTATTTTATCGGCAAGAATTGTATTCATTGCTGAAAGTTTATGTTTGCAAGACAAATAGATTTAAATAGATTTGCAGTGTTTTACTTCTATCTCTAAAAGCCGTAGCCAGTAAACACCAAATAGCAAAAATAGAAAACATGCATTCAATATTCAACACAAGAAAAAATTATAATTAACAATTTAGCTATAATCTGGTTTTAATTTACATTATGATTTCAGCTATAATAATACATAAAAAACTGAGCTCCTGCAAAGCATGATGGGCCCTGGGTTGCATTTTAAGTTGCTGCTATTACTTAACACTGACAATCACCAAAAACACTTAACTGAAGATGAGACGGAAGAAAAGCACAAACAGAACGTGACCCCAAAACAAAACAAGATGTTAGATCTTTCATAGAAATGGCATTAAACCAATTTAAACAAATTATACTGAAGTCAAATTTGATTTATACGCTCTTGCTTTGCTTAAATTATTATGCATACAAACTGGTTAAGGTTTTATAATATAGTAGCGGTTTCATGAGTTTGTAATTACTGACAATGTAATGAACTGACGAAGAGTGTTACCCAACATGAATTTTCACAAAGATAAAATACACAACTCAGTTAAGACAAAAACGAATTTACATACATTATAGTGAGGTTGTCAAACAAAACAAAACATGAACATAAACAGCAGCTCTGAAAGTTGACAATAGCTGACTGGCTAATGCTAAAAACAATCCGACAGAAATGACAAGCCGACGACAACGAATTTATTAAGAGTTTTTCCACATAATAAGAACCCTGCTTTATCATCCGCAAAGCAAGGTAGAATAAAACATTGCGATTACTTACAGAGGTAAAGGCGGTGAAGAGGATCTTTACACAAAGCTTCTCTCCTCTGAAAAACAGTTCCGGTTGAGATGCTGCGGCCCCGCCCACACGACGAATCACATGACAGACACACGAACAATGCATCATATTGAGCCACAGAGTGTAGATATGCAAACTGTAATGTAATTTTTAAGGAATATGCTATTTCTTCTTTATTTTAAAAATGTAAATACCTACAAAAGAAGACTGATGGTCTGAACTGTTGGTATTTGCTGGAAAATTCTCATGTTTCTGGAGAATGAGCGAAAGAAAGCTAAAACATCTAGCAATTTTAACACTTTACATTTTTATCATCATAAAAATTTAAATATAGTAGACTGAATATGTTGTAGCCTAGGTGTGTCGAATAAAAGTTCAAAATCAAACAAAAGAATGAAAAATCCTGCACACTACTCGAACTTGCTTGGGAACTAAATAACTTTAATATACAACGTTTTGGTAGATGACTCCTGCTGAATCAAAGTTGTCTAGTATTAGTTTAGGATTTCTCCTTACTTGTTTTATTTTGAACTTTAATCATCATTAAATATGAATGAAACCTTCATTTCATATACAAATGGGAATAAGAATGTAAACAAGGGACAGATATATATTTGAATGAATGATTCAAATTCAAAGAATTTTTGGTATATAATTTATAAATTAATTTATATAATATATAAATTAAATTAATATAATTTATAAATTGTGTATAAAAGTTATTAATCATTTCATATAACAGGCCTATATAACATCACGCACCAGATTTTGAGTTTCATGCTGTGATGCAACACTCAGTTTAACTAATTGTATTTCAATTACACAATGTTCAACATCAAAGTCATCCTGTGAGGTCACATGTAGATTATGAACCATTTTCACAATGCATATGGCGTTACTTCCACTTGTTCTGGGAAAGCGCCGCACCATAACACCACACAACACAGACCACCCAAGTACTGTGTGCCATTATGCCCTCTCTTATCTCCTTAAATAGTGCACGGCAGAGATACTTTCCCTCAGATAAGGCCTTTTGGGCTCTTGGGAACGTCATTTTTTCAATCATTCTGAACTAATCTGAGGAATCAAATCCAATTTGACTTTCTTGCGGCCTCAACGCACTGTGTTGCGTGTGACGGCACCACAAGGGATGTTCAACAGTGTAAACACATCATGTAGCCTCGGCTATTTTCTCAAGAGGGCCACCGCTAAAGATCCATCCAGCTAATTAACAGAGAAAACGTTAGTAAAATAAGATAACTCACTTAAGATCTCCACTGTTTGTTTGTTCAGCATATACCCACTGCTGATGATGGTTCCACATTCCTGATATGAAAGTGGCAATTACTACACCATGGGTCATTACAACAGCGATAAGACTCAAAATGACCAGAAACATCAGTATAGTACAAAGTGAGGTACAGAGTGAGAGTGGAACAGACAAATAATACAGAATGAATAACAGGGAATGAGAAATGTTTTTGTCAGTTTATGAATTAGCACTGATTCATGTTACTTCTGGTTAAAAAGTGTTTTTTAAAATTCTATTTTACACTTGGATGGCACTGTGTGCACATGATGGTGGAAAAGAATAAAATTTTTCGACATTATTGTTCTGCTTGAATGTGTTCGTCAGTGTGTTCCCATGGGTCCTGAGCCAGCACAGGAAATACTGTGAATAGGCTTCCTACTACACACACACACACCTAAACATCACTCTCACACAGCACTGTTACTGTAATAACATTATTTTGAGCTCTTGACGTCTTGATGAACTGCATAGTACAGTGAATTGAAAAAGTTGCATTGATACTGTACATAAGAAGATAAGATCTTACAGCAATAAAAACAGTTTTAAAATCATTTTTTAAATTTTTTTGTAGGGCTTTCAGGTCTCTTTCTGTTCAAGCCAAGAGCCACTTCAAAAGTTTAGTTATGCAGTTTGGTTCTCATTTGAATAGTTTACTATTTCTCCTCATTTATTCGTCATTTATATGTATTAGTGAATTGTATTTTATTTGCAAAGGTAATTTATTTGTAAATATTCTGATAATTTGATTTATTGAAGACAACTCCAGCAAGAGACATTTGTGGTTTATTATGATATATTGTATATTATATTTTGATCCTATGTTAAAACACCCACTAATCACTGAACACCTAAGGCATTTTTTTGTTTTTACAATTTTTTTGTATTATTGTATGTTACGTCAATATTGTTTCAGTTAAAATATATATTAAAAGTGGCACATATTAACATAATGTACACATAATTTCTGTGTAGCAGTGAATAAGTAGATATAAAATGTTCTATGTACAACTGAAATATAAATGAAACTGTATGTGCCAAACTTGACCAGTTGGGGGCGCAACAAAAGCAGAGATTGCTGAGCAGTTATTCTAAATCACACGCCTGCCGTATGTGCGTTCAGCCATAAAAACTACTGCTTTTCAGAAGACGTGTATATTCACTTAAAATGTGTAAAATATAATTGATTGGTTTGGTATCTGTCTGACAGCGAAATATCACACGGAAATGTGATAGGCCTATACATTGAAGAATTGCTAACAAGATTATATACAGTCCTATATTTACACAAGCAGAGCTAACCTGTTTACAGTCGCTGCACTGAATTTATGAGCTAGAGGAAGTTTAGCGTAAATAGGGTGTTTGAATTTGGCAGGACATTCATCTGAATGTATAAGCCTAATGTAAGTGTGTGCATGAGTAATGAGCTAAGCATTAAAAAAGGAAATGGGGGCTCGTTTCCACAATGTGGATAAAGGGGGTATCTGGCAGAGGAAACTACGTGTGCGAGAGAGAAAATGCATTGGGGTCAGTTTTAACGGGCTTTTGATCCTCTTGGAAAGGGTGGATGAAAGACATCCTGTATACTGCAGAGAAAGAAGAGGAGGGGTCACCATTCAGCTCTATCTTACTGCTTTACAGTTTCTCTCAGTCGCTTTGGTGCATTTCTCAAATCAGCAATGAAATTTTCAAAACTACTTGTACAACTTCCACATCATCTAGTCATTTGTACACAGCATAAAAGCAGTTTCTAATTCTTTTGAACAAGCTTTGCTTTGGTACATTTATGCAATTGATTATGTACATTTATCTGCGGTATCCTACATTATCAGTTGCTAATTTCATGTTGCTCAAAATGTATTATATAGTTTTCTGTGCAATAGTCTTACCCCTCAAAACATATAGTCTTTAGTTCATCGTATAAGTCATTAAATGCAAAATGGTTGATCTGGTTGTCATAAAGTGTCAAGCACATTTTTTACACATTATAATTAGACTTTTTGTAAATTTAGCATGAATTGTGCAAGTGAATCTTGACTTTCACTAATGAAGAGAATTTATAGTACAAAGTGAGGTACAGAGTGAGAGTGGAACAGACAAATAATACAGAATGAATAACAGGGAATGAGAAATGTTTTTGTCAGTTTATGAATTAGCACTGATTCATGTTACTTCTGGTTAAAAAGTGTTTTTTAAAATTCTATTTTACACTTGGATGGCACTGTGTGCACATGATGGTGGAAAAGAATACAATTTTTCGACATTATTGTTCTGCTTGAATGTGTTCGTCAGTGTGTTCCCATGGGTCCTGAGCCAGCACAGGAAATACTGTGAATAGGCTTCCTACTACACACACACACACCTAAACATCACTCTCACACAGCACTGTTACTGTAATAACATTATTTTGAGCTCTTGACGTCTTGATGAACTGCATAGTACAGTGAATTGAAAAAGTTGCATTGATACTGTACATAAGAAGATAAGATCTTACAGCAATAAAAACAGTTTTAAAATCATTTTTTAAATTTTTTTGTAGGGCTTTCAGGTCTCTTTCTGTTCAAGCCAAGAGCCACTTCAAAAGTTTAGTTATGCAGTTTGGTTCTCATTTGAATAGTTTACTATTTCTCCTCATTTATTCGTCATTTATATGTATTAGTGAATTGTATTTTATTTGCAAAGGTAATTTATTTGTAAATATTCTGATAATTTGATTTATTGAAGACAACTCCAGCAAGAGACATTTGTGGTTTATTATGATATATTGTATATTATATTTTGATCCTATGTTAAAACACCCACTAATCACTGAACACCTAAGGCATTTTTTTGTTTTTACAATTTTTTTGTATTATTGTATGTTACGTCAATATTGTTTCAGTTAAAATATATATTAAAAGTGGCATATATTAACATAATGTACACATAATTTCTGTGTAGCAGTGAATAAGTAGATATAAAATGTTCTATGTACAACTGAAATATAAATGAAACTGTATGTGCCAAACTTGACCAGTTGGGGGCGCAACAAAAGCAGAGATTGCTGAGCAGTTATTCTAAATCACACGCCTGCCGTATGTGCGTTCAGCCATAAAAACTACTGCTTTTCAGAAGACGTGTATATTCACTTAAAATGTGTAAAATATAATTGATTGGTTTGGTATCTGTCTGACAGCGAAATATCACACGGAAATGTGATAGGCCTATACATTGAAGAATTGCTAACAAGATTATATACAGTCCTATATTTACACAAGCAGAGCTAACCTGTTTACAGTCGCTGCACTGAATTTATGAGCTAGAGGAAGTTTAGCGTAAATAGGGTGTTTGAATTTGGCAGGACATTCATCTGAATGTATAAGCCTAATGTAAGTGTGTGCATGAGTAATGAGCTAAGCATTAAAAAAGGAAATGGGGGCTCGTTTCCACAATGTGGATAAAGGGGGTATCTGGCAGAGGAAACTACGTGTGCGAGAGAGAAAATGCATTGGGGTCAGTTTTAACGGGCTTTTGATCCTCTTGGAAAGGGTGGATGAAAGACATCCTGTATACTGCAGAGAAAGAAGAGGAGGGGTCACCATTCAGCTCTATCTTACTGCTTTACAGTTTCTCTCAGTCGCTTTGGTGCATTTCTCAAATCAGCAATGAAATTTTCAAAACTACTTGTACAACTTCCACATCATCTAGTCATTTGTACACAGCATAAAAGCAGTTTCTAATTCTTTTGAACAAGCTTTGCTTTGGTACATTTATGCAATTGATTATGTACATTTATCTGCGGTATCCTACATTATCAGTTGCTAATTTCATGTTGCTCAAAATGTATTATATAGTTTTCTGTGCAATAGTCT
>NW_015505735.1:835924-839297 GCF_001515645.1 Sinocyclocheilus grahami
ATAATAAATATTAGGCTATTCTCTAAATTAGACTCTAAATATAAATGGTTCATAATCTAAAAACTATATAATCTAAGCTATTGTTTACATGGCATAATATAGTATCACTGAAAAAAATGTTTTTGTTATTGTATAGGCTATTGATATGGTTAGTAAAGCATTTGCTAAATATTTCTTTACCTGCTACATTGTCTGTGCATGTGGCACTGTTTCTCTCTCTCTCTCTTTTCTCTCTGTCAGACTGAGATTTTATCTCCACCTACTTTGTGTAAATCACTTAGTATTTTAATGCCAATATAAACCTGATTGATGTGTCAACCCACTCATACCTCTCTCACCTTCTGCATATTCACTTGAGCAGAGACAACATCTGAACTCTGAAAAGCCAATCGCATGACATAAATAAAAGACACTCCACTGTCCACACATACAGTACATACAGAGGATGGAAATTACGTCACTCTGTAGACCCTCTGTAATATCAAAGAGGCCTGTGGTGCAGGTTATGAGAACATACGGCAGGACATGGAAATGCTTATGACACATTGTTCTCCAACTTTGTGTGTGTGACCTGAGGGAGAACAGATAGGAACGATACTGAGAGGAGCTGGTGACAGCGGGATAAACGGCTGGATGCAAATCAAGGCAAATGCAAAATGTAAAAGCAAACGTGATGTTGGTTATGTTGAGATCAATTAGTAAAACTTTTATGCTGAATTTTCTAAACATCCTTCAAACCCTGTTTATCACAACAAAACCCTGCTTTATATCAAGTAAAATAAGGAGGTAAAAATCAAAAAAATTTATATTTAATATTTCTTCATTTGAACAAATTGCACCTTTAAAAATACGTATTAATGCAAGATGGTCAGGGTTTACAAATGTGGTGTATGTTTATGCTGAACAGGATCTTTGTGGGCATATACAGTATATGTGTGTATATGTGTGTTTTGAGTTCTGTCAGTGGGATGTAATAAAGGACAATGAGGGACTATGTAAATTGAAAATCAGTCTTAACTTAACTTAACTCCCTGTTTAACAGGAAATGAAACAGTAGAAATTTGCATTGCCTAATACGTTTCATAACCACAGTAATTACAGGAGTGTTGAAGTAATGGTGTTCCAGGTATACATTTATCACAGTAATGATTACCAAAGAATACCTAAACCATAACTCACACAAACACATGCTTACATGCCTGTCTAAATGAGTACATACCATAGACTTCAATGGTTTCATATAATGCAAATTATAATTACTGATTAAACCAAATCCCACCCACAAAATAAAACGGTTAGCATTTTTACAATTTATTTTATTTTAATACTTATTTTAGCATTAGCATTTTAAAATAAAATAGAAAAAAAATAAAATAGAAATGAGACGATGACTCTG
Source organism: Sinocyclocheilus grahami (assembly GCF_001515645.1). Taxonomy (NCBI): domain Eukaryota; kingdom Metazoa; phylum Chordata; class Actinopteri; order Cypriniformes; family Cyprinidae; genus Sinocyclocheilus; species Sinocyclocheilus grahami. The sequence continues at coordinate 837,321 of NW_015505735.1, forward strand.
CAGTTTCTTTTTTATTTTGCAGACTTTAATATATATACGCAACACAACTCCTTGTTCAAGCTCTTGTTCTATCCAGGCTGGACTATTGCAATGCTCTCTTGGCAGGTCTTCCAGCCACTTCTATCAAACCTCTACAGTTAATCCAAAACACCGCAAGATTAATCTTTAATGAGCCGAAAAGAACGCATGTCACACCTCTGTTCATCAATTTGCACTGGCTACCAGTAGCTGCTCGCATAAAATTCAAGGCATTAATGTTTGCCTACAAAACCACCACTGGCTCTGCACCCATTTACCTAAATTCATTACTTCAGAGTTATGTGCCCTCTAGAACCTTGCGTTCTGCAAGTGAACGGCGTATTATCGTGCCATCTCAAAGAGGCACAAAATCACTTTCATGGACTTTTTCATTAACTGTTCCCTCCTGGTGGAATGAAGATAGATAGATAGATAGATAGATAGATAGATAGATAGATAGATAGATAGATAGATAGATATACACTAATAATAAAGAGAATAGACAATAAATGAATAAAGAATAATAATAATAATCATGATAATAACTATGTAGCAATAAAAAAAACTACAGACAGAATTTGACTGTGCAAATGTGAATAGTGCATCATACCGTAAATGCCATTTAAAAGATTTTGAGAAAGCTTACACAGATATATTGGTGCTAATATAGTTCTGTGCAAATACTCCTACCATCAAATTATACAGTGGGTATAGAAAAGAATCACCCCCTTTAAAATAACCACATTTTGTTGCTTTGCAGCCTGAAATGAACACAGACAGTTTTTGTTTTATCCAGCTGTATTTACTCAGTGCAACTTATAACATCCAAGTGAAAGATATAACACCAACATATCAGAAAAAAAAACAGAATCACAGAGTTGGAAAAAGGATCACCCCCTTGTGTCAGTATTTTGTTGAACCACCTTTTGCTTTATTTACAATCTGTTGAGATTTGTCTCCATTAACTATACTTTGTAGTATTTACCCACTCTTCTTTGCAGAACTGCTGAAGTTCAGTTAAATTTGATGGTGAGCGTTTGTGGACTGCAGTCTTCAAGTCATTCCACAGATTTTCAGTGGGGTTTAAGTCTGGCCCACTCTTCTTTGCAGAACTGCTGAAGTTCAGTTAAATTTGATGGTGAGCGTTTGTGGACTGCAGTCTTCAAGTCATTCTACTGATTTTCAGTGGGGTTTAAGTCTGGGCTCTGACTAGTTCATGCGAGGACATTCACCTTTTTCTCCTTTAACCGCTGTGTGGTCAGTTTTGCTGTGTGTTTTGGCTCATTGTCATGTTGGAAGGTAAACCTTCTTCCCATTGACAACTTTCTGGCAGAGGGCAGCAGATTTTCCTCAAGAATTTGACGGTATTTTGCTCCATCAATTTTTCCTTCTATCCTGACAAGTGCTCCCGTCCCTGCTGCAGAGAAACACCCCCATAACAGGACATTACCACCTCCATGCTTTACTGTAGGAATGCTGTTATTTGGATGGTGAGCTGTATTGGATTTCCACCAGACATATAATTTGGTGTTGAGGCCAAATAATACAATTTTAGTCTCATCTACCTCAGAATCTTCGTTTTGGCAAAGCTCAGTCGCAAATAAAACAAATTTACCCTCATCTACCTCATAATTTTCGTTTTGGCAAAGCTCAGTCGTGACTGCATGTGGCTTTTTTCTTGCAACCCTCCCATACAAGCCACATTTGTGGAGAATTTGTGATATTGTTGTCACATGCACACAATGACCACTCTTTGTCATAAATTCCTGCAACTGCTTCAGAGTTGCTGTAGGCCTCTTGGTAGCCTCTCTGAGCAGTTTCCTCCTGGATCTTTCATCCAGTTTGGAGTGGCATCTTGATCAAGGGAGGGTCTGTGTTGTACCAAATACCTTCTCAATAATACACTCTAAAAAATGCTGGGTTGTTTCAACCCAATGTTGGGTCAAATATGGACTAACC
>NW_015505735.1:841040-851458 GCF_001515645.1 Sinocyclocheilus grahami
CCCAACATTGGGTTGAAACAACCCAGCATTTTTTAGAGTGTAAACTTCACTGTGCTTCTGAATTTTTTTTGATTCCATCTCCTGACTTGTGCCTGTCCACAACTTTATCCCGGAGATCTTTTGACAGTGCCTTGCCACTCATATATGATTGTTTGCTTCAGTTGCACTACCAAGGACTGAAATGCTCCAGGAAAACTCTTTTCATGCTGAGCTCATCAAGATGACCACAACTGATCACAGCTGAAAGTCAAAAGGCTTTGTGTGCCATTGAGAAGGTGATTAGCTACAACTGACTGAGTTTTTAGGAGGGGGTGTGATCCTTTTTCCAACTCAGTGATTCTGTTTTTTAAATTTTTTTTGTAATAGTTTTTTCTGACATGTTAGTGTTATATCTTTCACTTGGATGTTAGAAGTTGCACTGAGTGAATACAGCTGGATAAAACGAAATGTCCGTCTTCATTTCAGGCTGCAAAGCAATAAAATGTGATTATTTTAAGGGGGGGGGGGTGATTATTTTCTATACCCATTGTACATGTTTAGATTTTTAGATGACATGACGAGTCTTTTTTTTTTTGTCTTTGGAAAGTCTTGTTTTCATCCTAGCACTGCTTTCATATGTGTGTTTATATGGTAATGTGTGTGTGTTTGTGTGTGGTCTGGTTGCTCTCCTACTATAAGTTTGTTTACAAAAGTTCACATAGATGGCTGTACAGAGCCCGCGGCCCACATTCCAACACTGTGTGTCATACACGCAACACAGCCTCTCACTCTCTGACCCTTAAATGCTGTTTAATTCACTCCCTCAGAATGCACGTCAGTTCAGTTCAGTGCCACTCATTTCAAGTCTGTTCCACTTCAAAGACAGCATGATCAGCTGCAGCATAACAGACATCTGTAGTCTTATTCAAACTAAAATTATTCAGGGATTTGTGAAAGTCTTTTGCTCTTTCTCACCCCATTCATTCTATCTCTTATTCAACTTGCTTTCCCTCTCTCTTTTTTCCAACGTCTCGTCAATAATTACAGTGAGTGTGGGCAGCTAGCTTGTCTTAAAATGAGTTGTTACTCATGAAACGCACATTTAAATGCAGAGATAAGATGTCTCTAACTGATATGAAGCTCCCACCCTTTGTTAGAGGTGTTTGTGTCTCATTCAATCTCTGTCCTGGATTAACTGTCAAGTTGAACTTCAGGATTTAAATTACATGTCTGTTGTTCCAAACACTGTTCCCTGTGAGTGCATGTACATATTTTTCCATTATATAATATTACTGTTAACTGTTTCTTCAGGCAGTGCTTTACAAATATTTGTTATTATCTGTTACTTCTGCAGTCTGTGCCATCTGTGTATTTTGTACATATATGAAAATGAAAAAATTTATACTAAATTTTGTATATATTATATTATATTATTATATTATATGATCCTTTTGCACTTTTTCAAAAGTGGTTTTTGCATGTCATATAAGGACAATTTTTGGTTCCCCAAAGAACATTTATCCTCTATAAAAAACCTTTTGTACAATGGAAAGTTTCCATTGATTTGAAAGATTCTTCATGGAACTACAGATGCCAATAAAGAAACTTTATTTTTAAGAGTATGGGCTATTAGTTAAAGGGCTTCTAATGTTTCTGAATCAGATTTTAACTTTACCTCAAGTCAAAATACCCTACGTAGAACCCATTTAAGGTGATTACAAAATACACAGTATTTGTGTGAATATATATTGATCAACATTTTGCACCTTCTGTGGAAAATAATTGTAAAAAATTAGAGAAAAAAGCAATCTCTCGCACCTTTTTAAAACAATTTAGCTTATATGAAGATTAGATTTTTCATTATTATTAACATTATATTACTACTTATAAAAATAAAATTAACATTATTCATTTTTCTTAACATATAACATGACCTTAATTTCAAATTGTAATATTAACTTCCAACCACATACGGTAATGCATATCAAATGACAAACACGCACCATTTGCATGCAGTTTATCATTTCTTTTGTACTTTTCATAAGACACCAGCGAATACAAGGAAAGTAATGGATTATGCAGCAGTTCAGCCTAATCCTGGAAAGTGTGTGTGTTCAGGAAAAGGATTGAGAAAGCGAGAGAGAAAGAGAGTGGGGGGGGAGAGTGAACATGTGTGTGTGTTCCAGCTGCTCCACAGAGTCACCTGCCTTCAGGATTACACAGTAAGTTATTACCTAAACAGGAGCCGATCCCAGATACACAAAAAAGAAATAGATGTAGCGACAATAAACTTCCTGTAAATGCTCATTTCTGCATGTAAGCACAAACATACACATTAAGCCACCCTGCCACCCAGTTCCATAAACATGTACCCACCAAATCAAACTGCACCAGACAACACTATTTTTTTTTTTTCCAAAACTGTCACTTTTTTTAAAATTGAATTTGTGCTCAAATTCCTGTTTGACGGTTTTGTGGCATGTTCATTGTTGCCGACGTGTCTGGACATTGGTCAGTTAACAACAAGGAGCTAGAATAGTAAGAATGACGTTGCTGTGACATAATTAGTACATTATGTTGTGTAATTAGTGCATTATGATGTTGAAACCTCCACTCATCAATCACTGTCTCCCTGCCATCTAAAATCATAACTAACGTACCATGAGTCCAGTAGGGCAGTGATCGAGGATAAAGCACTGTTGGCACTGTTGTGATGGGCGAAATGGCTATTACCATACATTTATGAATGAACAAATGAATTTATTATCTTAAATGTACACATTTTTGTGAAAAAAATCATTGATACTCTCTTTGTAGTCTGATGTCAGCCGTTTTTACCTGCTACAAACGATTACAGTTGGAGGAGGTCCAAATCAGCCTGAACTAACCGAAACACTCTCGGACCTCTGGGGTTAAGAGATCTGTCTTGTTGAAGGTGAAAAAGGCCATTCATAACCTTTGGGTTTAGATAGAAGTGTGACCTTTAGAATGTAGAACAGGTTAATGTGGCTGTGTTTACAGCGGTGGAAATATTAAGTGCACAATTAATCAACTAATAAAATGATTAATCTGACAAAAGTGCACTGAAGAAGAGAAATAACACAAAAACACACCCACTGTCAGTCATGTAAATGCCTGCGAACTGAAAGCCAAATAAAACTGAAGTAACGTTAAACCAAGAAGGCTTTAAAATGACTTTTAAGAATGATTTTTTTTTAAAGAAAATGGTTTATTTTTAAGAACAGGGTTATTTGTCTGCCCTTTGGTAACAAATATATAAATCATGCAAAGAAATCAAAATCAATTCAACACCCATATCCTTATCTCTCATTACCCTAATCAGCATGTTTACATAACTTTATGAGCGCACTGTTATACTCTTTGTGTTTATCTTTCCCTCTGATTAGCTGCATTTATACAGGACTTTGAATAATAATGACTGACTTCATGCTGAAGCTTTATGCACTGGAAATGAATGACAACCAGTGGCCAGCTGACTGATAATAAAACCAGCCGGGGCTTGTGTCTGTCAGGCCATGTTTGCGTAGTGTTGTGTGCGTATGGCGTATGAGTCTATTTCAGGAAAGCTTTGTGTATTAGAGGTCTATTTTTCTCAATCATTCAATAATCTTCATGATTCATGTTCCTCATTGGCCTTGAACTTGCATACACAATTTACACACACACACACACACACACACACACACACTACAAAACTGTATAACAAAAATGTTATACAGTAAAATTAACCAATATGTTTATTTTTATTTCATCTAATTTCTTTTATTTCATATTTATTTATTTTTTAATAACAACTGAAAAAATACATTCATACATAAATACATGCAATCCTTGCTTTGCAGCATGGTAGTGGATGAAATATTCAAATAAACAATGATAATCATAATCACAAATATTCAGACAACAAATGTCATTTTTCTACAGTACATATAATAAACTCCTGTATTTTATCTTATCACTGTAGTGTTGTGTAAATGCCGGAATATTGCAGTGTGCTGGCTATTTTTAAATGTCATTGAAACAGAAGTTTTGTGTACTGCATCTTTATTCAGAAAATGTTTATGTCTAATGATTCATATAATGTACCATGTATCATGACTATATTTTATGTCTAAAATCACAAGTTAGCATTTTACGTTTTTGCTAATACAATATCATAATACAACATAATACTGCTACAACACATGATAATGCATCTTGCATTTTTGAATAATATTTTTATTTTCATTTAATTAACATCAAAGTGCTGACTTCAGAATAAATGTTCTGCAACATGACAATAACACTCAAACAACTGTGCAATTTAAAAAGATTTGGCAAACCTCCTTCAAACATTGATTTTATCAATAATTAGCTTGAAGAGCTTAAACAGAAAGAAGAGCACAGAAGTGATTGAAAACTTTTCTCTTTAATACTCTCATGTAATCCTTTAAAAGACGACAAGCAGGAATGAAGTGATAAAATGATAGCTTTGTAAATGCTCAAGGTTTGTTTACAAGCCCCATTTCAAGTGCTGCCAGCAAATTTACACAAACAGCGATTATAATAATGAGAAAAGCACTTTAAGAGGAAAAGGACTAAGGGATGGTGCTTGAGTTGTAAAAAGACCATAACAGCCAGGGATATTATTTATTTATTTGGAAGTGCTAAAATGGCTTATGAAATGCTGTCAAGAATGAGACCTAATGTAGGTGAACTGATGGTTAAAAGGCTAGTTGACAAAAACATTTATCACTACTAAAAATAATCTATCTATCTATCTATCTATCTATCTATCTGTGTGTCTATCTATAGTCTACATAGCAACCGCCTAGTAATGTCCTCACAACCACACAAAACACCCTTGCAACCACATTACAATCTCTTTGTCTGAGAGACTGCGTGGCCTTGATACCTTTGCTCTTTTACAATTTCAAACTTAAACCTGCTTCAAATTTCAAGCTTTTAAAAATATTTCAAACTTCAAACTATTTAAAAATTGTAACTATTTCAAACTTTAAAAACTTCAACTTCAAATGTCAAGCTTTTTAAATGACTTCCATTTCTGGCCATGGCTTTCTCAAGCCAACATTTAAGTTTGACTGGAAAACCAAAGATTAAACTCAAAATGTTATGCTGATAATATAATTTGTAATGAAAAAATTATGTTGATAAAAAAAAAAGCAAAACAGAAGCATTTAGTGGTTTCAGACTTGCATTCCACAGTATATTTACAGTACAAGCACTGTGTAAAAAAATAATAATGAAAATGTTGTTTCAACTTTAAAGTTAATTTTCATGCTGCCTTAACATTTTAGGTTTAGTCAACTTGAAATGTCGAGTGACAGCTTGGATATCTGAGTTGACTAAACAATTTTATGGCAGCACGATCACTTTCTTTTTTAAAGGGGTGATATGATGCGAATTCAATTTTTCCTTTCTCTTTGAAGTGTTACAAGCTCTTGGTACATAAACAAGATCTGTAAAATTGTCTCAAATCCAAAGAGATATTCTTTATAAAAGTTAAGAGTCAACCACGCTTACCTAAAACGGCTCGTTCTAACACGCCCCCACATGTCTATGTCACGATGTGGGAAGATTTGCATAACGCCGCCCAAATGTTCATGCAAAGAAAGAAGGCGTAACTTTTATTCTCGCTGTAGTACTGTTGTTGCCACCGCCGCCATGTCGTGAAGACGCTGTGTGTTTCGTTGTGAAAGCGAAACTTTGTTTGGTCTTCCAAAAGAGGACGATATTCGCTTCGTCATGCCTAGAGCTGATCCGTGCTGGTCGCTGAGGAAATACATCAAATTCGCGCTGTGGATCGCCGGATCGGCTTTCACCGTGGACAAAGCGGAGTCCAGCCCGGGGTCGTCACATGTGGTTGCCGCAAGCCTGCGACGTTCTCAAGCCCACCGTCCGTCGCTCACTCAGCACGCTGGCCTCCGCTCACTCTAGGCCGTGGCTCACTCTAGGCCTCTGGCCTCCGCTCACTCAAGGCCGCGGTGTGTGGCGCTGTTTCATTGTGAAAGCGAAACTACTTTGTTTGGCCTTCCAAAAGAGGACACGACTATCAGTGGTTAAGTTGTATTTACAACACTGTTCCAGAACAGTTCAACCCAAATATTCAGATGTGTCCAGCGCATTTTATGGAGGACTGTTTCCTGATCCTGGGAGAGTTTGCCACTGACGATTCAAATGCGAGTTTTGAGCAGTTAGAGTAGCGTTTGTTGTTTGTCGTTTCACCGATCACAAATGCAGACATGGTTTTATGTTTACGCGGCACGATGCAACGTGTAAAAAGACAGTATAAGTCATTATAATCCGTAATTATGTCTCCACTGGATGCAACAAATGCCTCGTTTATAATGTGTTTTAATGTTTTTGTCTCAAATTTAAAAATTTTTAACAGCGAGGGGACTGCTATAGCAATAAAAGGGAGTCCCAGAATGGGTTGGCAGGATCATGAGGCCGTTATCTGATAATCTGTATAACTTTGCACAGGTGTGTTATTAACCAAATATACTCCCTCTCATCGTCCTCTCACTTACTGATAGTGATGAAATGGAAATATTTTGAAAGGCTGACAAGAAACGTCTGTGTGTGTGTGTGTGTGTGTGTGTGTCTATTAACAGCCTTATCATCAGAAGTGTTTCAATGTCAATGTCTCTCTAATTAATCACTGTTAAACAAATGAACTGTCTCACACACAAATACACCCACGTGCACATGGATAGTGAAAAGGGACTATTTAAAATCACATCAGGCAGTCAAAGCCTTCCTTCAAAGGTAATAAACAGACTGCTGCCATGGCAACACGGTAATGTTGAATTAAACATTACGGCACAGTTGATTTTTTACGTTATCGAGTTACATTTAACCACATTCCTCGGCACTCACAGGGCACATATGCGCAAACACACCTGGGCCACACCTACACACATCAACAGGGCCCAACAACCACTACAAAAAAAAAAAAAAAAACAAGAAGTAAGTGGAGAAATGAAGGAATGTGAGAAAATAAATGTGTGCAGGTGGATTGCCTCTGCGAAAGCTCTCAGTCAGAATACAACCTCAAAGCAGCATCCATTTATAACTCCATGCTGTTTGATGTAGGTGTGTAAGTCTTTCTGAATAGAGTGGAGCAAAGAAAAGAGAAGCGAATGAAAGAGAGAGACAGAGCGATATACAGCATAGAGAGGTGCAGGGCAATGTTCAAGAGCACATATCATCTGTTAACCTGCGCTAACAATGAGAGGTTTACACTGCCGAGGAATTCAAAGAACTTTTGGCAGAGAAAGAACAAGACAATAGCGGCCCCGGCAAGAGCGAGACTCACTCTAAATCTGCCACATTGTGTTTCTGGCTTTGATCTCTTCAAACTTGCCTGCATGTGTAAGGTTTTGCTCTTTAAATACATTAAGACCTCAGACGCAGTTGGGGTATTTGCCCAAAGATTAGTTTACTTAAAAACAGAGAGACAGAAACCGCCCGAGTCAAAGAGCCAAACAGAACAGCTAATCTGCCATTCAGAACGCTATCGCTGCATTACAACAAGACTGTGTGTGTACGTGTACATGTGTGTGTGCATGTCTATGGTAAAACATCAGGTTCAAAGGACTTCGGCTCATAAAGCAGTCAAGGCCTTTTGTGTAAATACTTTATTCTGTAACAGCATTTGATCCAGGAGTAGCACAAATATACAAATGTAACAATTTTGAGTTAAGCTTGACAAGAAAGAAATGCATGAGTGCACGTGTGCGTGGATGTGTAGAGGTTTACGTTACTGGAAATAAGCTTGTACTTTCTCAAGACATATTTAGAAGAGTCACTTCAGCATGAAAAAGAACATGTTTAACCAGACGACAAACACCGAACATCAACATAGCTACATAACTTTCAAAATGTGTCAGGAAATAAATGCTTCACTTGAATTTTCATACAAAGACACACTACTTAGTCTACTGCCCTTTAAATCTTTTATTTTACATATATATATATATACACACACATATATATATATATATATATTGATTTGACTAAATAATTCTGGTAAACTTCATCCTCCCACCTCACAATCTATAGGCCATGTAAGTCTGATTTCAGTCAGACTAAAACAATAATTCAAATAAATCTTTTTGAAATGTCATGATGGGATTTCATACAGTTTTCTATTTTAATATATTTTAAAATGTAGTTTATTCCAGTGATGGCAAAGCTGAATTTTCAGCATCATTGCTCCAGTCTTCAGTGTCACATCAGCTTTCAGAAATCATTCTAATATGCTGATTTGCTGCTCAAGAAACATTTTATTATTATCAGTATATCTTATTATTATCATCAATGATGAAAACAGTTGTGCTGTTTAATATTTGTGGAAACAGTAATAAGTTTTTCAGGATGCTTTAATGAATAGAAAGTATAAAAGTACAGCATTTATTTGAAATATAATTTTTGTACCATTATAAATGCCTTTTTTACAAATAAATAAATAAAAACTAACAAACTGATCCAAAACTTTTGTGTATCAGTAACTGTAATGTTTAATATTAAAAAGTGTCCATTGTAGGACACTTCTAAAATGTAAAGGGGAGGGAAGGGCTTGTCTTTTTTAATATGTGGGTGCAAGTACTATAAGCAAGCTCCAGAAATAGGATAAATACTATATTAAATATTCCATAAATAATGCATGATGAGGAAATGATGATGAGGAAATCAATGAAAAATTGTATTATATATACAGAATATATATATATTTATATACACAAACTCCAAAGCGGTGACTGCTCAGTTAGGTGTGCGTGCACATCACCCATTGAATCAACACTATAGTTGAGAACTGAATTGTCTAAAAAATTTAAAAACATAGAAACGTTAATGTACTTTTATTCACAATTAACAGATACAGCCACATGCTCAGTTTATCAGAGTTTAATCTGTCATTAGTGTAATTACTAGGAGACATATTGAGACATAAACAAGTAAAACAAGTAAAAGTCCAGAATACTGTCATGAGTTCAGGTTGAGACATGAGTCACACCTGACAGGGGTTTGTGACCCAAAATGTTGCCACAGCAAACTGGAAATTTCAAGTGAGTGTACTGTACTGTTTATATCATCCATCAACTCTGTCTCGGTCATGAGCACTTACCTAAATGCATTCTTTAGTTATTGTTTTTACTTATTAGAGGATCTGGACTTTATGTGTGAATAAACATAAACACATTATTTTGTGTTCGGTGAGCATATCAGTGTGCTAAATGCCCTGAGGAGAGGTCAAGATAACTTAAAAGGTGACAGGGCAGGGGTGACATCTTCAGTCTTAAACTTCATCAGTAACATCTTGAACAATGCAGCACATAGAGAGAGATCTGTGATCTGTCATCACGTCTTTGGGGTGTGGAAGAAACCCTGAGGTTCAGACACACTCACCACACTGCAGCACAGATACACACATCCAAGAATCTGAGGAACCTTCTCACCTGAAGATGGTGGAGAATGTTAAAATAATCAAATAAAGAGTTTATCACATAATCACATCATTTTTAGCCATTTTTTGTGTGCATGGAATACAATTGCCTATTATATTCAGTATGTCCGCATATGCTACAGGTTGCTGAGGCCAGTAGGTGTTTCTGCTCAGAAGGAAACACTAATCAAGCAAATGTTCTTCTCACCACCCTGTCAGTTTCACAAATTCCACGATGACAAATACTTGTTTTCACAGTTGAAGACGTTTTGAGTTCTAAAACAACCACTTTTATACCTTTTCACACAAATTATAATTGTGGGTCAGATTATCGATTAATAAAGACTAATTTTCGTAAAACCGCATGGTTGAAACTTAAAAGGTGACAGGGCAGGGGTGACATCTTCAGTCTTAAACTTCATCAGTAACATCTTGAACAATGCAGCACATAGAGAGAGATCTGTGATCTGTCATCACGTCTTTGGGGTGTGGAAGAAACCCTGAGGTTCAGACACACTCACCACACTGCAGCACAGATACACACATCCAAGAATCTGAGGAACCTTCTCACCTGAAGATGGTGGAGAATGTTAAAATAATCAAATAAAGAGTTTATCACATAATCACATCATTTTTAGCCATTTTTTTGTGTGCATGGAATACAATTGCCTATTATATTCAGTATGTCCGCATATGCTACAGGTTGCTGAGGCCAGTAGGTGTTTCTGCTCAGAAGGAAACACTAATCAAGCAAATGTTCTTCTCACCACCCTGTCAGTTTCACAAATTCCAAGATGACAAATACTTGTTTTCACAGTTGAAGACGTTTTGAGTTCTAAAACAACCACTTTTATACCTTTTCACACAAATTATAATTGCGGGTCAGATTATCGATTAATAAAGACTCATTTTCGTAAAACCGCATGGTTGAAAAAAAAAAAAAAGAACACTATGAAGTAACCTTTTAGCA
>NW_015505735.1:851569-874289 GCF_001515645.1 Sinocyclocheilus grahami
CGGCAAAGGAGAAGCGCTCACTAACACAGATTTAGACAGATTTGTTAACAATATAGTTGTGGCCTAATGGTTAGAGAGTCAGACTCGTAACCCAAAGTTTTGCTCGTACAGGCAGGGATTGTAGGTGGGGGGAGTGAATGTACAGCGCTCTCTCCCACCTTCAATACCATGACTGAGGTATCCTTGAGCAAGTCACTGAACCCCCAGCTGCTCCCCGGGCGCCGCAGCATAAATGGCTGCCCACTGCTCCAGGTGTGTGTTCATGGCGTGTGTTCACTGCTGTGTGTGTGCACTTTGGGTGGGTTAAATGCAGAGCACTAATTCCAAGTATGGGTCACCAAATCATGGCCTTTTGTGTACATAGAAAAAGTCTTAGATCTTTGAGTTCAGCTAATGAAAAATGGGGGCAAAAACAAAAGTGTTGCATTTATAATTTTGTTCAGTGTAATTCAACTAACAGCAATAAAATACTATTCTTTGCAATTATATTTTCAAAAAAGCACAGTGTTTAATTTCTAAGGCCATGCAATACAAGTTTCTGATGTTTATTTTGCCCTTTAATCATTTGCACCTGTTTTGGTTCTATAGTGACATTTGAAGGTATAGCAGGATAATTCTTCCACAAATGTAAAATGTATTTCCATTCATTTAAACAGATTAAATATATAAAATGATTTATTACTCTGTCACATTGCTGTACTTAACAATCTCATTCAGCAATGAGGGAGAAACATGCATTTGAAGTCTTTTGGGATCCCTCAAAGTATTTCTTTATTTCTAATGGGAATTTAGAGATTTGTGTTCATATTGAGAGCTGTTTTCTTGAATAGGCCCAGCCTCTTCAATCATATTTCTTCACTGATCTTCAATTACGAGCCTGCTTGTTGTTTTAGATGTTTGTTTAGTTCATGTGGAAGAAATATTACAGTAAACAACTGCAGTGCTATGAAAAATAAGATGAATCCAGATAAATCAGATAATAGGACATTTAATTATTATTGTTTTTAATTTTTGCACACGCACACATACACACACACACACACACACTGTTTTGGTAAGACTTATGGATTGAATAAAAACACATTTCCTAAGATCACTTGACTTTGAAAGTCAGATACTGTCAAATGTGCAAATAAAACATGCAACTTATACACTAGCTATATGACTTAAAAAAATACATACAATTATTTTATGGCAGACATTGCAACAACCAAAATCAACAGAATTTCAATCTGAAAGATGGAACAATGAGCTAGAGAGCTCGGATTTAGACTTTACTTTACTTTAGGCTTAGTCTCTTTATAAATGAAGACTGATATATTTAGACCTGATGAGAAGAGTATCTCATGTTTTTTTTTTTTCATATATCTGGCCTATATCTGAGCCTTTTGTATATGAGGAAATGTTGTTCAATCTTCAGAACCTACAGGCCACCTAGGAGTTTTGTTTATGGTAGCATGCGCCAGAGCGGTGTGAGCCCTGCTTGAATTTGTTTAGATGAAGAGGGAATGGAGTGCCTTGTAAGAGGGGTCTGAGAGGGAGAGCATTAAATTGAAAACATAATTCGCTGGCACAGTGAGCAAGTCCTTGTATATTAAAAAAAGCACACAAAAAGGACTACTTCAAGTCAAAAAAGTGCATGACTGGGAATGTTTTTATTTTTCTGGGTCAGCCTGAATATTTCCGGCATAAGATTTTTGGAAATTCTGGAGAAAAATGAATCATGGTTTGATTGCTTGATTAACAATGCTACTATAAACCATTGTGACTTCTCTGAGGGTTTCGTGTGACGCCCTTTTGTTCATCCCCGTGAAGTGTGTTTGTAAAACAACCTAAATAGTTCTCGAGCAACCACAGAGATTGCAATCTTGCTCCAGGCGTGAGGGTTCTCCAGAGCGGCTCCTCTTGAGAGTAGGATGGCTTTTCTTCTCTGAAAAAGTCAGCATGTCTTGATTGGCAAACCAACCCACATTGGAGAGGCAAGCCAGGTCTAGATATAGTGCTATTTCTGCTCATTCTCCAACTAAATTTAATAGATCATTGTGTGTGGTTAGATAAAAGGTAAAGGTTCAGTTAGGGTTGTCCTGACCTAGGTGTGTATCTGTGTATGTCTGAGAGAGAGTGAATGAATGAAAATGAGTTAGAGAACAAAAGAAAGAGAGGTGTTTCAACAGGTGTAACTGCCTGGTAACCATCTTCTTTACTCACAACATTACTCTAAAAAAGTCTTAGAAGGCCTAATACCACAGGGACATCTGTTATTAAAGTTACTGGGTTGCAAAATGTTTTCCTCATAAATAACAAAAAAAAGTTATACACTACAGTTCAAAAGTTTGCATATCGACATATTAGAATGATTTCTGAAGGATCATGTGACACTGAAGACTGGAGTAATGATGCTGAAAATACAGCTTTGCCATCATAGGAATTAATTTCATTTTAAAACAAATTAACATAGAAAACCATATGTCTCTATTCAGGTGGTCCATTCGCTATACAAAAAATGAACTCATGACTCATGATACCAACAAACACTAAATGGGAATTAATACTGCAAAAAATGGCTTCTTAATGAGCTTTTAATTGTTCTTTTTTTTTTTTTTACTTGTTTTAATATTTTTAAAAATCATTGAAGAAAATCATTGAATTTACTTTACAGAAGCATATGGCAGGCTTTTTATTTGTTTTTAACTTTATATACTTAAAACAAGTAGAAAAATATGTCAGTGTAGTATGACAAATTACACTCTATATTCAAAATTCAGTATAGTGGTTCTCATATCTTAAGCAGTGTTGTTCTCAAGGGAACTTATATGGTTTCAATGTTTTTTATTTTATTTTAGGGTATTTTGCAGTGTAAGATGGCTAAGTTGTCATAACAGGGTGAATATTAGTTCAAACAAACTGTTGTGTACTGGCATTCAGTTACCAGCCAAAAGGACTGAATGAGCCTCTGAGGCTTCAGTGACATCCACATGATAAAAGTGAGTGGCGAAGCCCTACTAACTGCCACACAAACGTTATAGGAAATCTTTTTAAACAATGTCCACAAAGTAGCAATGGCATGAGTTGCATTGCTCAACATGCTTTATGTGCCTCAACACTTGACGCACTAACCTTGAGAATGGTGACAATCAACAAATGTAATATGATGAACTCTTTACATCACAACACTACAAATAACTAACACTAATGAGAAATCAACAAAAAAAAGTTTAAATGAAGTCAACAAACAGCAAAAAAAAAAAAATCCTATAACAGTAACTACATTATTTATTCATGCTGCTATGCATGCTGGGAACTCACAAAGTATTAACATTTCAGGAATATGAAATTCTTTTTTCAGACAACTTTTTTTTTTGACTCGTTGAGAAAACATTTGGGGCAATACTGTTGGTCTGATATGGGTTTTTATGTAGTTTCAAGAAAATATAATTTTTTTAGTTTTTAAAAACTCAAAAGGCTTCATAAACTGGAAAATCTGTAGTTGCTTTTTTTACAGCGTGTACTTTTCTGCATCAGAAACAGGTATCATGTTTCGTAACTTGGCAATGCACTAGCGACTGATGCTAGAGGTTGTGTATTAGTGCACCTGCCTCCCATGCCTGTGATCCGGGTTTGAGTCCTGTTCGGAGCTGGGGGGAGGGGTTATACTCATACACTGGGTCACAAAGTGCACCCAAAACTAAAGACAAGTCCCAAGGGGACACGACCAGCTGTGTTCTTGCAGTGATGTGAATCACACAAGTGACCTACTTGTAAAGACAAAATTAGTGTTTACAAACAAATTCTTGCCATTGATACTGCAGTGTCCAACAGACATTCTGACTTAGTTTAGTGCTGACACAAAGCTGTGTGAGGGTTTTGTTAGGTAGGCAGGACTGCATGGTGTCATCTGTGGTCTTTCAGTCACTAATAAAGGTGCTGTATGTAAAGTGTTTCATAAATTGGCCTGGCTGATTGGCAACCAGTTTTGATGTCTTAATATTTAATGAAACAGGTGACAAAATATTTTCTAGTCTCACCTTTAGCTGAACTGTTTTGTGTAATGAAGTGTTGACATGAGCCAAGAATTCCACCATCACTCTCTCTCTTCCTCACATGCACACAAGCACACGCTCAAACACAAACACAGACTATACAAACTTTTTTTTTACATACTTTCATAAGTCTCACAAGGAACCTAGTTTGAGTCTGGCCTGGGTCATGATCCCATTCCCCCTTTCGTGTCTCGACTCCAATATCCTATAAAATAAAAGCAAAATGCCTCAATTTAAAGAGAGTGTAAAAAAAACTCAGTTTGAAATCACAGAGGTGTCGACTTCCTGCTGTAAACACCCTCCCTTCCACTCAGGTAGGCCTGACTAGTGGAACTACACTAAAATAAAGGTTCTTTATTGGCATCTATTGTTCCATGGAGAACCTCTGATATACCTGGAACCTTTCCGTTCCACAAAATGTCCTTTATAGTGGAAAAAGGTTCTGTAGATTATTAGTAGAATGTTCTTCACACTAAGAAAAAAAAGTATGGTTCTTTAGGCAACCATAAATGGTTCTTCTGCTGAGAAACCCCCCTTTCAGAACCTTTATTTGTAAGAGTGTAGTGGAGCCCCGTATACACTGCTGGTCGACTTGTATTTTAGACAAAAGTAAAGTGTACTCAAAAGCTATGGAAAATATTATTCATAACAAGCACTTCTCTTGAGCTTACTTGATCATTCATGGTGATTACTTTTAGCAGGGCACAAATGTGTGGGTGTGTTGTTAATGGATCAATGTTGAATTACTTTCTGTAATCTGCATCTGGAGATCCGTTTGTTGCAATATAACTTCCTCTGATTAATAACCCAGACAAATATAAATGAGTAACAATGGATCAATACAGGACTATATTGACCAACAATAGCATCTGCCACTACTATCTGCCATTACTTGATTGAATGTACTTAAAAGGAGAGTTCACAATTTTTTATATATATATATATATATATATATACACACACACACACACACACACACACTGTATATAAATGGTCACTATTTACTCACCTTCATGTCACACATGATCATACAAAGAAAGTCAGTGGATTCCAAAACAACAATTGACTACCATTGTATGTAAGGACAAAAAAACAAAACAATTTTACATTTCTGCTTCTTTTTTAAATTTTACAATTCAAAGAGCATGTTAATGTGTTTTAAAGAAAATGTTGATTGGTGTGATTTTTATTGTAGTAAGGACAGTTTATCATTTAATCACAGATTATTTTGTACCACTTAAGTAAATCATGCACAGCTGTGCTCCAAAACAGATTTAAACTATATATAATATAACAAAATATGAATATCAAACACACACTCAGGTTTCTTTTACAGTAAATCACTGCAGCAGTAAAGCGAGGGCGGGGTGTGTCGTGCGAAGCACAGTGGGTGAGGAGGGCGAGCGTTTGGATCCCCTTTCAAGTTTAGACAAAGACAGCAGTGTTGCCATGTTGAGAAAAATGGGGAGTAAGTGCAGAGGCGTTGTGTGCGCTGTGATGTTATTGTAGTTCTAGATTAAATATGAACATTATTTACTCTTCTCACTGCACAAAAACAGATTCAGTATTCCTCAAAATGAATAAAAACAGTCAAATGCAAACTCAGAATATTATATAAACCTGCAATAATTAAATATGTTAAATAATATAAAAATTAAATAAGACCTTCGATGATCTAATTCAACCATACTAATAAGCAAAAATGACACACTTGTTATTGCTGAATAATGTTGAACTTTCTTCTCCTGCGTCATATTCTTCATGCAATTTGTTTGAGCTGCGCCCTCATTTCACTTCTGTTGTGAAAAGGGCTTTTACATTTGTAACAAGCAAGCCCTGCCCAGATTTTAAAAGTAACTCAAAAGTAACGTAATGCATTACTTTCCATAAAAAGTAACTAAAGTAACGTAATTAGTTACTTTTTTTAGGGAGTAACGTAATATTGTAATGCATTACTTTTAAAAGTAACTTTCCCCAACACTGTCAGGGACAAAACCACAAATTGTTTAAATGAAATATTCACTTCAATCCTATACAGACTTTCAAGCTCCTTTAAGCTCTGAAAACAAACTTGCCAGCAAGTAAACTCCACAAAACGAATGGTTCAGTTTCTCACTTCACTCATAAACTGAAATAAACCGTCTGTGTTTTATTGTCAGAGTCTCAAAACCACATTCAGAGACCAGCTTTTAACATGACACCATGCACCTGCAATCATTGCAACTTCTTCACGACAAATACACATTTGCTGTCACGCAAAGAGTTAGCAACACACTTAAAAACAGAATTAAGTTTCACACTTCATAGTGATAAAATGCTTTTCGCACTTGCAAATGTAAACACATATCCATTCAACAACAAACACACAACTACTCATTGTATCAAATTACACACTTGGAACAAAGATAACAAAAACAAACCTAAGTGGGAGGAAGGAGTAATTTTAAGGAATTCATTAAGAGAAAAAGAGAGGGAAATGCTGGGTGCAGAGCATAGCATGAACCAAACAAGGCATAAAACAGGTGCGCGTTCTCTCATGACAGCTCTGTAAAGGGGTGTCTTTGGGATGTAATCAAATATGAAATACTTTTCACACACACAGAAACACCAGTGCTGCTATACAAGCCAAAGCCTCTGTGATAATGAGAGCGTAGACTTGGCTGCTGTATCATTTCTCTCGGCTGTTAGCTCAGCGGTGCGCTAACATCTTACCGTAATTTTATGTGCCAAAGCTAAAATGGTGTAGTAATCATAGCATCTGGTGGTGGATAAAGATTTGGGCTGGTAAACCAAACTATAGAAGTGACGATTTATCAGCTGGAGAGTGGTGTCAAACACTGACATGACCTTTGTGAACTCGGTGACCTTGTAGGCACTCAATCTCATTTATCAACAGTAATATAAGTGGTAAATGTGCTGCATGCCATTTTGGAAACAGCTACTGTAAATAACCAAATCTTAACTTAAACACTAACAAATCCATAACCAATAAATGGCCAGTATTGAAATTCTATACTATTTTGTGTAAATAAATAAAAAAATAATACACTAAAATCGCGTATGGCATCGCGCCATTATAATGTGCAGTTTGAAAAATGGATATTTATTTTAAAATTTGCTACATTACATTTAACAGTCTTATTACATTATAAAAGATTAACTTTAATTGTGTGTTAGATGACAGTAAAGGTAACATAAAAATAGAAGAACTGAGATGCACAATTAAATGAAATGAATTTTTTTTTTAATTAAATTCAATATCGATCAATACTGATAAATGGAATCAATCTCTAAATGTCGGTATTGATATAAAGTGCATCATTTTAAATATTATTTAAATCGTTTAAAAAAATAAAACATTTAAAATCTACTGTATTTTAACATCAGAATGTTTTATTTGCTAAATAAAACCCAGACAACCAAGCAAATTCTTGAAATACTTGATGGCTTCGTTGGTATTTAAAGCTAAAAAGATAAGCACAGTGTTGATCAAGTGCTGAATCCTATCTAAACACTAGATAGATGATAAATAGATGACTTTGAACTTCTTGTGTTGATAAAAAGATCATGATACCTGCATTTTAAAAAAAAAAGATAAACCACATGCACACCTGTGTGCGCACACATTGCATCGCAGACAGAAGGCCTGAACTTAAAGTTATCAGATGGCGGCTAGGGCTAAACACAACAGGTATGAGGAGAACGATCATTTCAGCTGTCACAAAGAGAGAGCGGTGGTGACTTTTGCAGGCCCAGAATCAAACTGCCAACCATTTAATATGGTCTCTTTCTATCAGTGTTCGATTACACTTCTAAAAAGGAGAAAGCTTGGTTGACATGCCCTTTAAATGTCAGTTTTAGGCCTGCTCAAGTATTCAGCCTGCTGGAAATCATTTGGTCTTGGAATGGTGAGGGAAATGAGTAAGCACAGGGCTGAAACTCTATCTGACTGCAGCAGTTTGGAGCCGTACACAGTGCCAAACTGCTAAATTCATATTTATTTGAGTTTAGACTGTTGAAGCAGTCAAGGTTTTTGAATATATCCAGGGATATTCCAAGACATTTTGGTCTCTTAACAAAAATGTGGCCAGCATCATACATCAGGACATCATTTAAGACAATTCATCAAAGTAAAAGGTTTTGTTGTTTAAAAATGGAGCAGATCTTTGTTTCGAGTGTGGTTTATGTGAGTGGATTTAGCAAGACCTTTTAGCTTTAAAATGGAGGATTTTACAAAAGTATGGTTTACATATGACAACACCAAGCCTGTGACAATGGAGGTCTGTAACCTTTTCAATGCATGGATGAGTTTAGCAGTATAATGTATGGATATTTTATTGTGCAGATGAATATTTTACGCTCATGTACAAGCAGCCCTGCCAAACTAATTTATCTAACTCTGACCCTGCACACACCTTAATGGATAGTTCACCCAAACCTGAAAATTCGGTCATCATTGACTCGCCTTCATGTTGTTCCAAACCTGTATGACTGTCTTGCTTCCACAGAACACAAATTAGGATATGTTGTGTGCTAATAAAAAAATTTAATAAATATCAGTACTGATATACTGTGCATCATTATTTCAAACACTAAATCTATTGCAATTTTCTGTACAAAAATGAAAATCATTTACTCACCGTCATGTTCTTTCAAACCTGTATGACTTTCTTTCTTCTGTGGAACACAAAATATATTTTGATGTCTCAGCATTTCTTTGTCCATACACTGAAAGTCAGTTGGGTCCAATGTTGTTTTGGACTCTCATATTCTTCAAAATATCTTATTTGTTGTGGAAATTTAAGTTATGGTTACCGAGAACCCAACAGTAACACATGCTCAGACTGTCTCCATGGAAGACTATATAATCATGTGTGTATGTATGTGTATTTGTGTGCGTGTGTTTATAGGCACACACCACAAGTTGTGCAGGCTTGCTTGCCTGCCCCATGAACCCAGAAAATTACACACACCATTGGTGCACAAGAGAATGTTTTGGATTCACTCAAAGAAAAAATATCCCAAAGGCTTTATGTAGGTGTGGTTCAAAAGACAGTTAAATGATTATCACTCACCTTAGGACATGTTAGGAACTTATGAAACTTCATGACCTTTCACTGTGCCTTCACCTCTGCTGAGAGAATAAAAGAGATTTGCCAAGTTGGATTTTTTAGACAGGTGTTATCTATTTTTTTCCCCATCTACTCTTTGACCTGTGTGTGATCTCTGTGGTGCTTCTCATCCCTGTTCTTACCGTTTTAGGTATACATGGCCCTCATCCAAGTTCATCATAAATGTGGTAAACTTCCCCATTCTTTCAAAAGTCAGCAACTGCCACAAGCAAATTGTTTCATTAAACATGTAAACTCAGTTTACAAAGAGTGATCATGAGTGACAAGTTGATGTCAGGTATTGGGTGCGTCAGAATCAGGTGTCACATTCCACATACCGTGGTATGGCCATCTTGCCAATTTCACAGTTCAAATGAATTAGCAGGGATGTTCTCTTTGTCAAGCATTGTATTTAAGTCTGTATACAATGAATAAGCAGAATGGAGAAATCAACTTTGATTAAAGTCCAGCAATAACTACTTATCATATACATTAAAGAATGTTTTTTTTTCTGGTGATATAATCAAAGGCCATGATAAATCAAGAAGTTGCTAACAACATCTTTCACTATTTGTGAGGGAGTTTTAAAAAATGTCTCTCACAAGTACAGCCAAACGTGTACATTCACATGTAGTTTTCTATCATGCTAATGATTTTTTTTATACAGACATCTTCTGTTTTATACTAATGAACTAGAAACCTTTTTGATAGCCTACATTGAGTGATTCTCACAATGTAGGTGATTTCAGGTTTTTCTATCCTTGATTATCATTGAGTTATTTAAATGTTACATACAAATATATAATATGAACTGAGAACCTTCAAATATCATCACAAGTCATTTTTGAGGACTCATTTCCTAAAATTGGACCCTCATAGTATAGGCAAATGTACACACACACACAATGGTTTCACTATATTTGTGAGTATATTTTCATACATGCAACTGTTTTCATTTACAGGTTGATGATGTACAAGAACCCACATGAATTTAAACCTCACACAAACCTGTTGACATTATTAAATTGAAAGCACAAGAAAACTTGAGCTATTACATACTTAGAACCACTTCAACAATTCACAGAATTCAATTTGTCCTTACGACTCCTAATCTCTCACGCACTATCCGTACAGTTACGGGGACAGGTGAGCATCTCTAAAGCCTTAACTCGCGTGAATGCGTGTGTGATTGATAGGTCTAGCCACTAAGCCCCGCCCTCGTGGGCCGTCCTTGCCGAGCGATTATATTAACGCCCGCCGGTGCAGTCCGTTCTCCCATGAGGACTTTTTATCCGATAGGAAGTGATCATTCTTGTTTCTGTAATAGAATTTGACTAACTAAGACTGAGCACTCCCAAAATTGTTGATCAAAACAAAAAGTCTTTTTTCAAAAAGCTACTCAGTTTAAAGTGACAGAGGCGGTTTACAATGAAGTTGGAGGTTTTCTCTGCGAGTCGCCTTGCGGACAAGCCGCTGGACCTGTGCAATGATATGGATGTGAACGTGGCTTCCCCGCTGTCCACGGAGGAGGAATTGGGCTCGGATGGAGACTGTTCAGCCAACAGCCCAGGACCAAGTGCTCCCGTTTCGGACGGGAAAGCGAAACCATATATGCGTAGACCCAAACCACCATACTCCTACATCGCGCTCATTGCTATGGCCATACGCGATTCCAACACCGGCCGCCTCACACTTGCTGAAATAAACGAGTACTTAATGAAAAAATTTCCGTTTTTTCGGGGCAGCTACACAGGGTGGCGAAACTCCGTACGGCATAACTTGTCATTGAACGACTGCTTTTTAAAAGTGCTGCGAGATCCCTCGCGTCCGTGGGGAAAAGACAACTATTGGATGTTGAATCCACACAGTGAATACACTTTCGCAGACGGCGTTTTCCGCCGGAGGAGGAAGCGCATCAGTAAGAAGATCCTCAGCACTTCGCAATCTCAAGAGCGCGCGCCTGCGGATGACAGCCGGCTCCCAGCGCGCGACGAAAAGTCAAAGTTTTCCAGTTCCTTCGCCATAGACAGCATCCTCAGCAAACCGTTTATGCGGAGGGAGCAAAGCACAGATAGGCTCATGTTGTCAGCGGCTCCGCACTTTCTGCCTGTCGTCATGGGCTATCCGCCGTCCACCGTGGCTCATGCGCCGCAGAACGGATTCCAGGTCAGTTCTGAGGTGTCGAATGCCTTTCCAATCTACAGGTGTAATACGGCGGACATTACTAGCATCAGTCGAATGCCGGGCATACCGCTTTCCCTTCCGGGTTTGGCACACTCCCACACTACTGTACAAGAGACTGAATATCATCCCTTCAGAATAGACTCTCTGCTGTCATGAAATGACAAGTGATCAAGCCAATTTGCAGACATTCACGCGCTTAAACGCAATTTCTTTGGTGTTTGACACACCAGTTATGTGCACTTTCCTCTGTTAAATGGTGTGTTTTAGGCCCATGTGTGTTTTCGTGATTTAAACCCATGCACAATACTTGCTACTGCAGTGCTGCATGTTTGCTGTTTAGATGTCTTCTTAGATGAATCAATGCCGCGCCAGTGTACAGTGTTTACCGATTCCATTTTCATTTCTTGCAAACGATGGCATAACCATGCCAATAATTATGGATATAATGTGATGTCTACTTCTTTGAAAAATTGTGTTGGGTTATACTTGTACCGTGTTTTATGTGGTTTGTTTAGAGCTGTGCTCAGTCAGTTGAACAACATATGCAGTTGTACTTTCGTTAATAAAAGAAAAGATGAGAGAATAAAATGTTTCGTTTATTATTCTTCGGAAACCGTACTTAAGTGTCACTTGGATCACTGGTCATTAGACATGTCACTATATCCGGTTTTCTTCACTAACTTACAATGATTCTGATTTAGACTCTTGCGGAAATCTTTGCTGCCAAACGCAAAAGCAGTAATTACGCAAACACTGAAAATCTTGACTGATTTACAATTTCTAAGCATTAAACAGTAACAAAAATACATAGTCACCAAACGACAAATATAACAGCGAACAGAAATCGCGGTCGCCGGAGATGGTAACCATGGCAACCGCTGCAGCTCGAGTATTTTCCTTTAGGATAAATATCAAACCGTCTAATTAGTATCATTATGCATCCCTTTATTACTGACTCGCATACATAGAAATTATTTACTGATTCAAATTATCACAAAAAAATAATCTTGGAGATTGAAGCACTGTTAATTCGGCTACCTGTACACATTCCTTAAAAATAGTTGACCCCTTGTATAATTCGCACACTGCTTCAATTTCTCATTCACGTTTTTCATAACGTGAAATTACAAGGTCTATTCACTGATCAACAGAGCACGTTTCAGGAAACTCGTGATTCCTAAACAGTTTCTCTTCAAATGATTGCAGAAAATTCAACACATATGCCTTCAAGCATGAGTCACTGAAGCATGCAAAAGTTGAATGTTGTCAAAGTTGGAATTAATGGAAACAACGCTTTTTGGCATTCACGTCAACTGAAGCATTCAAATTCATAAAACGACAACAAAAAACTATGTCCAGTTTATCCAGAAATATTTCTATATTTCAGTTCATATTTACGTTAGGCTATGTTAATCATTCATTAATATCGCTAATATAATTAATATCATAAATTAATAGGCTATCGTTAATATCTGAGATGTTTATGTATAGGCCTATTTATTTATTCATTCACTCATGTTGTTATTGTTGTTGTATTATAAATTGAATACAATCCTAGGCTATACCTTTATAATTAAAGCAAATGGAAATGCGCCCGGAAATGCAAAATAACCTTGACCTCATGGGTTAGTTGGTTACAATTAGTTACAAACCTTAAACATAAGTCGACAACAGACCAAATTTGCCTCTCAAAATAAAAACTACTCTTTTACATCCATATCTATCTATCTATCTATCTATCTATCTATCTATCTATATAGCTGGCCGTTGACAGAAATGAATTAATCAGCAAACATATCTACAATGTTTGCAGATGAATTGACTTCCACTTGAAATCACACAATTACAAAAGCCATACATGTTCGGTTAAACTCCAGCAATCTCACACCTGGATGGAGTCCACGACAAAAGCACAACCACCTTGACATGTAGCAAGATATGAATCATTAAACAGAATATAACGAAATCTAAACAGTTTTTACATTTCTTATTAATATACATTTTATTTTGTGAATTGTGGGTATTTTTTTATCATGACAATGTTATTTATTTTGCTAGTCTCAAACACGAACATATTTTGCGCTGTCCGCGGTACTGAAGCAGGGCCATCGTTTTCTTTTCGATTTTAGTCTTTAGTCACACCATCTCCTTGGGTTGACAGCCCTGTCATTTTCAGGTCAGGGAACGAGCCTGATTAAGAGCAGACCAATTGTCCGAGGATTGTCTTGCTTCAAGATAGGCTATCGTCTTTACTCCCCAGTGAATGAATGAATAAACGAATTAATTAAATAATTACTAATTAATTATTAATTTACGAATGAACAGATTGTTTTGTTGAATAAAGCGCCAAAGCAAATCCACAATCGGCAAAAATAAAAACTGATCAAAGTTGAGAGAATTCGATGCTCTCGTGGATGGTCGCACGTTACTGCACTATAATATAGGCTATAGCCAAGGAAAGCTCACAATTTGATGTAGGCTACTTTTGTGGTTATGGCACGTAAAAACAACAAATAATACATCGTCTGGCTCTCAACCTTTAAATGCTTACTTTTTTAAATGCTTGCCATTTAAGTGCGATGCTGCAACCTGCAGGTGAACTCGCGGAATGACACACCTGTCTATATAAAAACCGTTAGCTGAGAATTCAAGTCTATTAGGATCACTTCAGCTGCAAAGAAGCGCTCATTCGTATAGGCTATGAGAATACAGGCTTATCTGGAAACCACGTTAAATAAACATACAGGCAAATGGAGGGGTTATCTACAGAGAAAAATTCAAGGCAAAAATAACAATTTTTTAAACCAAATTAATTAGCATACACATGACAATATACGAAACGAAATATTCGAAATACATTACAATGTATTTATACCAAGTAAAATACATTTCTTCTGGTGTCACTAATTTCCAGTGCAAGCACTGACATCGAAACGAATTTACCGCACAGTAAAATATGCTTTTAAACAAGGATTTTGTTTACATCGATTTAACACCAAAAACCAGCGAGCTTTAAATAAAAAATAAACTTAAGTTTACAAATTTCGTGGGTTGAATTTTTCAGTGTGTAAAGCGAATGGCTTAAATAACAGGCCTAACATTCTTCAACAGAACAATACGTCTTTGAACAGGCAATGACCTAGAACGTAACTATGTTACAATAATTATAAACAATAAAAAAAAATAAAGCATCAACGGATAAAATGTATAATTTTCACTGTTATGATCTCTAATAATAAGTCTATTAATATTCTCACTGTCTATTTTGTCTTTCAAAATATTTTTAATTGTTAGCGCCCTCTTTCTCTAACAATTTAAAGTACACTAAATATTTCTGTTTATTGTGTCTGTGTGTCAGGTGTAAGTCTACTTTCTTTAAATGAGATACTTAAATTTTTCTGCCACTTCACATCAGGCAAAAAATGATCTCAGATCAAGGGTTGACTGGAGCCTTTGATGCGTATAGGCCTATGCGTTTGACAATGAATAAAGTCATACATTTAGTTTACAGTGGCTCAATTAGGTCTGTAATGAAAATAGATGCGCGACGCTTTCTTACGCACATACACTCATAGAGATGGCCTGTGTTCAAAGTCTCGTGCAGAGCTCGGCTTCCTCTAGAGCAGCCGCGGGTATACCCGGGACTCGGCGGGGGTCAGGCGCTCAGCGGGCGGGGGAAACCCGGAGAAATACTGCTTATATAGCGCGGGAACATGTTTTTATCCACATCCTCACGGAAAGCTAAAACTAGGGGATTGTTGATTCGCTTTGTTCAAAAGAACACTTAAAAGAGTCGGGGCGGGTGATTAAAAAGGGAGGGGAAAAAGAGCGCGAGAGATAACATATTCCGTGCCATTTATGTGAAAAAAAGACCGCCAGGAGCCATAATGCTGTATTAGTGGTCTATAGCCTAAATATAATGCTGCTTATAATACCATAAATAATAATAAACCGTAAACAAATAATATTAATCATTAAATAATAATATGAATTAAAAATACGAGGACTAATATAAATGCAGAGGCGGATCTCACAATTCGATTCAAAATATTCTGCTGATCGACTTCAATGTACAAAGTCAGTCAGTAAAATTATAGATAGATAGATAGATATAAACAATGTAATTTTCTTTTCTGTTTTATGTTCCTTTTAACTTTATAATTATTTTTTAAAAAGCAGTAGGCCTAACAGGCGATTTATGCGCATAAATAATTAGAATTAGCCTATGTTTTTAAAAAAGTAGGTAGGCATACCTTAATAACATGTAACAAATGTTAGGAAATATGCTTGTTTACGTCTGTATAAATAAATGTATATTTATACTGGTCTATGAAGACTGCTGTGACCCTTCTTTGCTGGCGGAAGCTGTCGACGTCCAAGTGGCTAATTGGCTTTTTCTTTTGCTAATGAAGGCTGGACTCAAGGGATGTGCTGTAGCCCCGGGCCTGTAAACTGATACTGGAGCGCTGTGTGTGGTATCCAAACCATCCAAACAGAGACAGCCTGCTTCCACTCGAGCCAAAGTCATTCCTCTCTTTCTCTCTCCCTTGTCCATGTCTGTCTTTCGCTGATCACTGCCTCCCTCATTTTATGGTATGGTTTATTTATTTGAGTCCTGCTAGGTTTGTTAAGGCCTCTCACGCTCATTGAGTGTTTGTTCATATTGACAGCCCTCCAAGTCCATTAGGCTAGACGAACCCATCCGATTAGAATTCGAGTTGCAAATGCGAATTTCAAAGTAAACACGATTAGCCTTCAGCTCACTCGATAAGCTAAGATAATCTTTTTTCAAAATCATAATTCTGTTATATATAGCCTAGGCCTACCTAAATTTATTCTCATAAAGCGTGCAACACTGACTGACTCATTCAGCCGAAATGGCCAAATCATATTTTATAAATAAGCCAAAAGATTAAGCAAGCTTAAGCCAAAAAAGATAATGATAATGATGAGAGACACGATGTTTGTGGTCGCATATAGCGATAGATTGGGGGTCAGTTGATTTTGGTGGACAGTGTGCATGAGGTTCTGGAAAGAGAGACAGAGTTGAGCTTGTGGAGGTCTAGGGCTTTGAGGGGGTGGGTGAGGCGGAGAAGGAGGAGCAATTAGAGGAGAGAAAGCCGGAGAGAGTTATTGAGTGATTGGCTGTCGAGTTTTGTTTAGTTGAGGCGCTGCACGAACTCAGTCTTTCCATTTCTTCCTCAAAAAGGGACTACAGCCGCCAGGATCATTCAGGACGGAGTTCGTGGCAGAAAAAGAACCGCTTCAAAACGTTGATAACGACTACGAATAGGCATATTCCTTGGATAGTTTCTCTCACAAAAAGCAGGATATTGATCACAACGTTAAAGCCTGAAAAAGAAGACAATATTTTATAAATAAGCCAAAAGATTAAGCAAGCTTAAGCCAAAAAAGATAATGATAATGATGAGAGACACGATGTTTGTGGTCGCATATAGCGATAGATTGGGGGTCAGTTGATTTTGGTGGACAGTGTGCATGAGGTTCTGGAAAGAGAGACAGAGTTGAGCTTGTGGAGGTCTAGGGCTTTGAGGGGGTGGGTGAGGCGGAGAAGGAGGAGCAATTAGAGGAGAGAAAGCCGGAGAGAGTTATTGAGTGATTGGCTGTCGAGTTTTGTTTAGTTGAGGCGCTGCACGAACTCAGTCTTTCCATTTCTTCCTCAAAAAGGGACTACAGCCGCCAGGATCATTCAGGACGGAGTTCGTGGCAGAAAAAAGAACCGCTTCAAAACGTTGATAACGACTACGAATAGGCATATTCCTTGGATAGTTTCTCTCACAAAAAGCAGGATATTGATCACAACGTTAAAGCCTGAAAAAGAAGACCGTTAAGTTTACATAGGATGCTTGGTTAAGTTAGCATACGTTTTCAGCTAAAGCGTAGCGTTTATTCTCGGTTGCTTCTTGAACCTGGTTTATTGGCTTTCGAATATTTCAGTCTTTGGGGTTTTGCTTAACCTTTTTCTTCTGTCAACATCAACGTCTGTCAACCAGTTGTGTTCGTACGTCAGCGCGGGACAGATGACGACTGAGAGCTCCCACGGACCACTGCAGTCGACGCCCCCGATGAGGACCGGTCCAGCGTCCACCACGCTGCATCCAGGACTGATGAACTCGACAGGTAGCTTGGAGGACCATGGCGCAGTGTCCAAGACTAAAAAGACTAACTCAGGACTGCGACGTCCGGAGAAACCGCCCTACTCTTACATTGCACTCATTGTGATGGCAATTCAGAGCGCACCGACAAAGCGACTCACACTTAGTGAGATTTACCAGTTCTTACAAACACGCTTCCCTTTTTTCCGAGGCTCCTACCAGGGCTGGAAAAACTCTGTTCGGCACAACTTGTCTCTGAACGAGTGCTTCATTAAACTACCAAAAGGACTTGGCCGGCCGGGTAAAGGACATTACTGGACCATAGACCCTACCAGTGAGTTTATGTTTGAGGAAGGGTCATTTCGGCGAAGACCACGAGGATTTAGGAGAAAATGTCAGGCCATGAAACCGATGTACAGAATGATGAACGGCCTAGGGTTCGGTTCCGCCATTTTACCTCAGAGCTTCGATTACCAACCTCCCAGCGGCGCACTTGCGTGCCATAGTAGTGGCTATAACCTGGACCTGTCTGGTAATGGTTATGAGTCAATAAGCAGCGGGCACCATGGTCACATATCCCCCAGCTCCAGACATGGTTATATGGCTAGCTGTCCAGTGCCCGGGAACGGAGCCTATGGTGCGGAGAGCAACACCAGCCCAGTTCCGTCTTCCCCTGCAATAGCGGGCGCGCTTGAGAGTCACTCGCTGTATTCAGAGGGAACAGCACTATGGGCTTCTTCAAATTCTCCATACCTAAAACAGCCGACTACAGTCTCAAGCAATTCGCCGTCCACAGGGCAGCATCCCGGCATATTCACCTACTCTCTGGAACAGGGTTATATACAGCAAAGCGCGAGCGACAACACCGATATGTCAGGTAAAACAAATAACGTAGGCCTACATATAATCCCTGAAACATTTAGATGCCGTTTTATTTCCTTTGAAATATATGCGTTATTACGTTCTGTAATTCAATCTGAAATAGGCTACATTATTTTATAGCTAAAATTACGCGCAGTATCAAAACTATTATGACATTCTAAAGCATGTTAAAAAATAAAGAGATCTCAGAATGCCAAAAGTTCAACGTTTTAGGTTTAAGATGACTATAAACTGTACAAAACGTTTTGAATTGATAGGTGTTAAATTCATCTTATGCTTTGTGGGCTTTGTGAGCTTAGCTCAAAAGCGTTGACATCTTTTGTAATCGAAAGATTTTTGTGATGTAGGTAAAGGCCTACGTTCGACCACGTTTTTTACTTCTTCTAACAGTTTGGGTACGAAACAGCAAAATACTTTTATAATATGGAATAATAAGAATAACAATAAGAATAACAATAATAATTATTATTATCATAATGATAGGAGTTAAGAATCATTATATTTTTATCTAAACGTAAAATATATTTTCTAAGAACAAAAATGTGTGAATCTCATAAGTAATTAAGGCAATTAAAAATAGTGCAATCGAAAAATGTATACATTTTTATTGAATATTGCTGAAAACATCATTTGTATTCTTAAAAATAAAATGGTAAAAGAAAATGGGTTTGTTACAAAGCATTTTAAAGTATTCAGCAACATTTTACTCTCAATCGTGGGTCTAAAAGCTTAAAAATGTATACCCATGATGAGCTGATAAATAAAAAAAAACTACTTATTTTTTGTACTGGTCATTATGTATATTTATCTCACTGTGCATATATCTGTCCTCAGTGGGTATATCGCGCTATCCGACACATTCTTCCCCAGTCGGAGAACGGAAGGACTTCATGTTGAATTTGAATGGAATTACCTCTTTCCATCCGTCTGCTGGTGGATATTATCATCACCATCATCATCACCATCACCACCATCAGAGTATGCATCAAGACGTCAAACCTTGC
Organism: Sinocyclocheilus grahami; assembly: GCF_001515645.1. Lineage (NCBI taxonomy): Eukaryota > Metazoa > Chordata > Actinopteri > Cypriniformes > Cyprinidae > Sinocyclocheilus > Sinocyclocheilus grahami. Next base: position 870,907 of record NW_015505735.1, read on the forward strand.
GTGATGTAGTCCGCTTGTTGCACAAAGATAAGCACTTGGATAACTGTGAGGTAAAGACAATTAATGAAGGATTAATAATTGTGCACTCACAACATTTTTCGAAATGTATTTTTGAAAACCAGTGTAAAGCATCTGGCGACATGACTTGACCTCACCGATCCAAGCGCATATGAAACAGTTAAACTCATGAAGTCATGGACTGGCCATTTTATGCTTTGTGGTTACATTTCAATAGAGTTTGAATTAAGCACATATAAGTATATTTCACTTAATCTGTACAGTGCAATGTGATATGGAAGTTAGCAATAAAACATTTAAAGGAAAGTGTGTTTTTGCCTGACCGATATAGGCCAAAACCTATCTATCCATCCATCCATCTTTTGAGTCAAAAATCCAAATGTGTGTTTTCCCCCATCGGTTTTTTCATGTTGATTACAAACACATAATTTATAACCCTCCAACATCAGAATAATTGTTGTGAATTCTGCCTTACAAACTTAAATTCCTGTATCATATTTTTGTGATAGCGTTGTGTAAACAAATGAACAATATAAGTCGGTTATATAGACAATATATAGCCTATATATCCTATTTTTAACGGAGGTTTGAATATATTTTTCACACGTCAGGTTGCGGCAAGTTGTCACAGTTTTAATCACAAAATTATTATTATTATTATAATTTATTAATATAACTTTCAGACCTACATTTTTGCAGTTTCATGAATTGTTTTGTGTTTCATAATTTCATAACATCCATATAAGCTAACTGCCCATTCTTTTTAATGGCAGATTTCATAGTGACAATATGCTTTCAGTCTAAAAGTCAAAGTAGGCATATATTTTGGAATTTTTCAATAGCAATTTTGTTGTCGAAACTTACCTTTACAGAAATTGACATATTTTGCCCTGTGAAATATTTACTGGCGTAAAAGGTGTTACGACTAGCCTCGGTCTTCCTCGTGTAAATCGTAAAGAAAAATTAAAACGCGTAGGAACAAGATTAAATGAAGTATTGCTACGTGGAGTATGAGGAAGTACAATTTTTTAATTTTATACTCTACAACTGGAAATAAAGAGAGTTTACATTTAGCCTACCTAACATCTTTTAAATTAATCGGCAGTTAGGCCAATATGATAAATTACAGGTTTTATGTTATTTGAATAGCCTACTTTAGGATTTTTAAAAACATTTTAATAACTCTTAAAGTTGTAAAACTTATCAATCAGTTTCTACCCGTCTCAACGCATAGCCTACTTCTAACTTCATGTAGCCTACTTAATTTAGCAGCAGTGCCCTAAGGAACTTGGCAAACCGAACAAATTCATTTTTTTCTTGATCTTCAAAAGTAAAAGAATTTTAAAAAACAAATTCAGATTATTTCAGAAACGATTCGTGTGATTGTTGGTGGCGCAGGCAGTCGAAGCTTTTAGACGGTCGTCTAGCGCCATCTATTGGTGAATTAATGTACCTTCACGCGACGCCTGTGAAATAGACTCGATGACTGCCAGTATTCCTCCTGATTTTATAAACAAAGCGGCACACCTGAACGAATATTTGGAAAAGATAACAATGAGGCTTTTATAGCTACTAATAAAGACGGTTTATACTCACAGCTACATTCATCTGCATCAATCGCACCCGTCTTCAAAACACAGCTATCTTCCAAAAAATACAAATTCTTATTATTAAAGCATGCTGGAGGTATTTATTTAGACCAGTAAAATCACATGGAAACGACAATATAAACACAGTTCTTAAACTATAGGCTAATAAAACAAAGAATCACAAGAGGTTCTCAACGTATATGAAAAAGATACTGACGACGGAGACAGCACACTCAGCTGCCACTTAGAACAACCATATCAAGCAAAATCAAATGGGAATAAATCCCGAACCAAATGGATGTTAAGTTCATTTTGTATCGCAGAGTTTCATGCTCTCTTTCAGGGCCGTGCACAGGGGGTGGCCCAGTAGCTGCCCCTCTGCCCTCATTGGCTGATTGCCCTCTTGAACCCCAAATAAAGAGCAAATATTTAGCAAACATTTAGTACGAAAAAATCCCCATAAAATACAAAATATTAAAGACAAAATATGATTGAACTAATATACATAATTCCTCTTTTTCATCTTTTAAATGTTCCTTTCTAAAATATCCTCGCTTATATAGCCTACACTCAGAAAGTCTTCCAGTTCTGTGGATATAGTCATTAGTCAGGTGACTACACCGCATTTGACCACTGAATTTACAGAAATCATTTCAAGTGTTTCAACGTTGCATCAACTACTGATGAACACATTCATATTTATCTGAATTATCACTCAGTAGGTTAACCAACCATCTATTTCAATGGCTTTGGAAGGCATCTGGAAGTCTTTCAAACACATTAAAATGCACAAATTCACATTATTTCTTATTTACATGTAATACAGGCATTCCCAAACTTTTTTTTGTCATCTGAACATCTTTCATCTAATATATTTACTTGAAGAGTCCTGAGATTTTAAAATACGTTTTTAATAATTAAAACCCTTTCGCACGTGGGTTTAAAATATTCTAGCTGAGCCCCCAGAGTGAGTTTTTTTTATTTTAAAATGTATCGCCTTGTTTCCATGGCGACGCGTCATGCTTGTCATGTGACAACACAGCCACAATAGATCTGTGTGACACCTGGATCGCTTTTATTTCGTTTTTCCTGTTTTATTCAAAATATTCACAAACATGCTCACTATATTATGAAATTCCGATTCTGAAATATGTGCAATTAAATCTGTTTGGTAGTTTAAACACTTTTATATCGACTGTGTTATTTGATCTATACCGGGTGATGGGCGCCGCCATGTTAGTTCGCGCTGCATCCGAGCTGTGGGATTTACAACACGCAAATTCATCTTCTCCTACCGAAACATGTTAAAGTAGGTCCCCGGTAAACTGGGAGAAGAGAAGAGTAAACTTTATAGTTATCCACACAATCTGTATATGATATCAATAAAAACATGTCATCAGATTATATTTGTAAGGATCATTATTGCCGTTTCCATAGACATCAGCGTGTATTTTACAAACGGTAAATGTATGGTTTTGCTAGTACTTATGTGTATTTAAATGTCTGAAACCTAAAATAAGTATATAAGTTACATGGTTGAAAACACTGAATATTTGTGAAAATATGACAAGCGCTCAGCGCGTCCAATCTGGCTCCGCGCAAGCCAAAGCGCAGAAGCGGATTTAAATTCAGCGGTTGATGACGCACTGAAAGTTCTATATCACACTGGTGTGATCGTACGCTTCAGGGACCAGCCAAGACTGATCACACTGGTGTGATCGTACGCTTCAGGGACCAGCCAAGACTGATCACACCGGTGTGATCGTACGCTTCAGG